>NC_036654.1:609501-737001 GCF_002806865.2 Cucurbita pepo subsp. pepo
ATTATATATATATATATATATATATATATATATATATATATATTAATTTTTGTAATTTTAAATGTAATAATGATTTTCATAAGTCGGATGAGATTCAAATTTATAACTTTAAATCATTAAAACTAAACGAATATCGAAATTATAACTTAACCTAGTTTTGTCAATGTCCATTTAACACGCTCCGAAACGGGAAGAAATTTTGCATTTAGACACAAAATGGAGAGAAATTTCTCCCAAATGGAGTTGGGATGGAGATTATATTTCTTCTCTCTATCTCCTTCCAATTCACAGACATGTTTTTGTTCCTGCCTCTTTTAATATAAATATAAATATATTTTTTTGAGAGAGAGTTTTTAAATTTCGCTTACAAGCTCATACCAGCTCATACCAAGAGAAAAAAACTTTATAAATTACAATTTGGATGAGTCTTATGCCGTTTCTTTTATGTTTTACAAATAAACCGAAGCAACAAAGCTCTAGTAGAAATTTCGGCTTTCAAAGCTGCTAATTCATTGATTCTTTCACTGTAAAGGAGAGGGGGAAGCAAGCAGTGAGACAAAGGAGAGGGGCGACTGACCTCTTGCCTCGTGGCCAACTCTCAGGGTTACTCATTCGGATAGGTTCATCACATGCGTGATAATCGTTTAGTCGAAAGATTCCTTCTCCTTCCTTCACGTATTCATTTAAACACTGATCTTTATTTTATGTTTTACAAATTGTCTTCCACATTTGTGTGATTTTTGTAATAAGAAATATTTTTTACATCTAGATTAATTTTAATTTGTGAATATTTTATTTTATATCATTTTAGTTATTTTGTTTGCGTATTTCAGTCAGCTGATTCAACTATTAACTTATTAATCGAAAAAAAAAAAAATCAAATTTTTGTATATTTAAAATTCATATTATTAAATCTTGTTGTTGTAACCTTGACATAGATGAATTTTATATTAAAATAATTTGATCAATAAATAATAAAGTAGACAGATTCATTCCACATGAAAAAAATTGACACAAAAGTATTTATATTGAAAAAATGAAAAGTATATATTATTTTATTTAAATGAATAACGAGAGAAAAATTCTTTAAGAATCTCATATCCACTAAAATAAATAGAGAATTTTAATGAGATGGAGAACAAATAAGTAGCAAATATAAATAGAAATTATATTTTAAATAATGTAACTACACGTCAATCTTCCTCAGGTAAATACTTTATAAATACACTATATTTCAATATTAATAAAAAAACATAACTAAAACATTTTAAAGTTATTAAGTTAACGTTATTGTTATTGTATTGAATGAGTTAAATTATAAAATTATTTAAAAAGATATTTAACTCGCTTATAAATTTTAATACATTTTCCACAAAGCCTATTGACTTGTTCAAATTTTTTATAATAGAGTAATTAATGAAATATAAATTTTCTTTTATAATCAAGTAATTAATGAAATATAAAATTGGATTTTAAGCGATTAAAAAAAAATTATTAGAAACAAAATTAAACTGTTAATTTAATGACTAAATTAGTAATTTTACAATTTTAAGAATGTTTGGATAATTTCATATTCAAACCAATAATCTTTTTTCTTTTTTTTATTTACTCAGCGAGCGTATATATAAAAGGAGATTAGCGAGTAATATAGAATTATTACAGTAGATTTTTGTATGGAATCTCACGGAAAGCTCCCTCACTCCACCATTTTCAAAATTCACGAAAGAAATCCATTCATTCACCACAAATCGCGCTGATTTTCTTCCGATGCTCAAACATTGCGACCGTGAACTCTCAACTCTGTGTTTTTGTTGCTTTTCAGCCGTCAATAAGCACCGGTAAGCATCCATTTTATTTTATTTTTATTCTTCTTCCTTGAAATTTCTATATATGAAAATGTTTGGGGGATTTGAATCTCCTCATCGAATCGTCGTCTTCAAATTTCTGCAGATTTGGAGGTTATGTTCTGTTTTAGATTTGTACTTTTGACTGAAATGGATTCAATGGCGTTTTTTGAGTTTATTTGTTTCTTAAATGCGGGTTTTACCTAATTCTGGTTGAGTTAGGGTTTTGCTGCGTCGGTTGTGCTGAGAGTTTCGTAGCCGAAATGGAGTTTGATCCTTTTGACGGATTTTGCGATTGAGGCGTGAAAATGTTTATTACATTTGTCACCATATCAAGAGCGCAGAGCTTTAGTGTTGTTTCCAAGCATTCCTGTTTTACTCTTATGGAGTAATGGTTGGTTTTTGTAGAACAGATTGCGGAAGTGAATGGGTTTATTTACTGGTCTTGATGATGCGCAGCACCTCTTCCTACAATCTGCATTATATTTTATAGTACTTTTTGATTTTTGTTAATTTTTTCGAATCGAATGGTGGCTACCTAACTAGGATATAAAATTTCGTTGATAAGAACATTAGTTGTTTGTGTTCGCACATCGAGTTGTTCGTATTCTACGAGACAACTGTCCAACCCAACTACATTTGTTTATCATGTATAGCTTAAAATTCTAAGATTTTAAGAGTTGGGCATGGTCTTTTGTAATTTGGTGGCAATGGGAAGAGTGAGTTAGACAAGAATTAGTTGCATAGTTTGGGATAGGATCAAACCTCTTGATAGTTTGATAAACATGCATACATCTCGTCACATCACTAGTGAGTAGCGTTTGTCGAAACAGGAGTTTTATGTTTGTACCCATTGCTTCACATGACCAATAGAGCACAATTTAAAGGTTGAAGGTTCAAATCCCCCTCCTTTTAACACTATCATAGTTTCTGTAACGGCCTAAGCCTACCACTAGCAAATATTGTCTTCTTTGGACTTTTCCTTTCAGGCTTACCCTCAAGGTTTTTAAAACGCGTTTGCTAGGGAGAGGTTTACTGTTCTCCTCCCCAACCGATGTGAACTCCATTGAAATTAACTTAATACAAGTTGATGGAGAGTCGGAAGTCGATGAGAATTTCGATGGAGTTCAAATTTTCCCATTGGAATTGTTTAGAGACCTATGTTTGGGACGATTATCGGGACGGGGAGAAACCCCTTTGCTTCATATTTCCCATTTGTAATGTCTTTATGATATGAGGTCATTTGTGGCTTCCGTTTTGTTGCCCTAAAGTAATTCTTAATCATTTTGTATTTCCATTGTTTGATTAGGCGAATACTCGGAATAATTTGTCCCTCAAATTGATTTGCATGCTTATAAAGATTTGAACAGCTCTCCACTAGGTATTATCTCTTTATCTGTCTGATTTTCCATGTGTTTAAAATTTATTAATTGGTTTAACTCGTGTGAAATTGTAGCAACGATCTTGATTTGAGTCCGTTGTGCTTCGGGCATGGTTTGGAAGCCTCGGTAACTTAGCACGGAGAATAATTCAAGCATTGTGCTGTTATGTAAAAGTTGATTTGCGTTACATATTCTGTATTCGAGTCATCTGAGTGAGGCCAATCGTTATACGAGTTATGAGTTGCAACAAAGATGAAGCCGTTAGAGCAATGGAGATTGCTGAGAAGAAGATGGAAATCAAAGATTTCACCGGGGCTCGTAAGTTAGCTCTCCGAGCTCAACAGCTAAATCCTGATGGGGAGAACATTTCACAAATGCTTATGGTTTGTGATGTGCATTGTGCGGCAGAGAAGAAACTGTCTGGGAATGAGATGGATTGGTACGGTATTCTTCAGATCGAGCAAACGGCAAATGAGGCGACAATTAGGAAGCAGTACCGGAAGTATGCTCTTCTACTTCATCCCGACAAAAACAAATTTATGGGTGCTGAAGCTGCTTTCAAGTTGGTTGGTGAAGCTCAGAGAATTTTGTTGGACCAAGAGAAACGTCGATTGCATGATATGAGACGAAAACCAACAGTATCGCATCGATCTCCACACAAAGCTGCTTCAACCTTTGATGTTGGGGTTCAAGCTAACTTCAGAAACAACTTTACAAGATTCGTTCCTCAACATCAGCCCCCTCAACAGCACGGACACTCGGGGTTCGGTCATAATCATGCTACTTTTTGGACTGTCTGTCCATTTTGTTCAGTGAGGTATCACTACTATAAAGAAGTGGTTAATAGATCACTTTGCTGTCAGAATTGCAAGAATCCCTTTGTTGCATATGATATGGAACTTCAAGGATCTCACCCTCGACCCGCGTATAACTTCAACCAGACATCATTTTTCCAGAAGAAGAATTTCTTCAATCACAGGGCGGAGACGGGACGCCCCAGACGCCCCAGAAACTCTCGGTCTGAGAAGGATAGAGCAGAATCTTTTCAGAGGACACGCAAAACTTCAGGTGGTGCTGTGGGGAAGTTCAATACTAAGAAAAAAAGGAAGCAGAGTTCCGAATCCAGTGACAGCTGCGATACTGGAAGTAGCTCCGAGTCTGAAGAGAACGTCATTACTGATGAAGTTGGCAGAAAGGATGTTGGACGCTCTGGTGAGCATCGTCCACGAAGATCAAGTCGACACAAGCAAAAGATTTCTTATGGTGAGAATATAAGTGACGATGATGATGATGACGACGACGACGACTTTGAGATCACACCAAAAAAATCAAGCAGAAGAGTACCATCCGACACTTCAGATGACGACATTGAAGAAGTATATGTGGATGATAGGTCTGTTGATGTGGATAATGATCAGAGGGAAACAAATGAGCCAGAAAATAATCGCACTGAAGGGAGTTCATCACGGAGAAGCACGGGAAGTAAGAAGGCGAGCCAAAAAGAAACAGCAGATAAGAATGTTCCTCAGAGAAGAATGAAGTCAGCTGGTGATCCCGAGCCTAATTTGCTCGAACGTCATGATCCTGATTTCAACGATTTTGATAAACTGCGTAATCGGGACTGTTTTTCTCCCGGGCAGATCTGGGCTATGTATCGTGATATTGATACCATGCCTCGATTTTATGCTCGGATCGAGGAAGTGTTTCCTTCGGAATTCAAGATTCAAGTCACATGGCTAGAGCCAGAAGCAACTGATAAAAAAATGCCAATTTCCTGCGGTGATTTTGTATTTGGAGCAACTGAAACCATGACAGATTGTGGTTCGATGTTTTCTCATGCTGTTTCTTGGGACAAAGGCGGCCGTAAAGACAGTTTCAAGATTTTTCCAAGAAAAGGGGAAACTTGGGCTCTCTTCAAGAACTGGGATAAGAATAGTCAATGTGATTCCAACAGCGAAGCCGAATATGAGTTTGTCGAGACATTATCGGAATATACCGAAGAAGCTGGTATTGACGTTGCACTCTTAGCTAAAGTGAAGGGCTTTTCGAGTCTCTTTTGTCGAATGGTCGATCACGAAGGAAAATCATTTCGAATCCCTGCAGATGAATTGTTCAGATTTTTGCACAGGATACCTTCGTTTCCACTCACAGGTGACGAACGAGAGGATGTTCCAAAAGGTTCTTTCGAACTCGATCCAGCTGCTCTTCCCCCCAATATTCCAGAGATCGCCATCCCCGAGCATTTGAAAGAGATGGCTGGCGAAACTGATCACGACACATTGAAGCCCACGAAGCGGCCTAAATGCAGGGAGGCTGCTACTGATGTTAAGAGTGATCTCTCGTCTGAGAGCGATGATGATTGCGCACATGTAGCCTCGTCGGGTGAGGCTTACGAAATTCCAGATCCTGAATTTCACAACTTCGACGTCGACAAATCTTCTGATAAGTTTAAGATTAATCAAGTCTGGGCACTGTACAGCGACGAGGATGCTTTGCCTAGATATTATGGTCTGATCAGGAAGATAACCCGGGAACCGAAGTTCGAAGTGAAGTTGACGTGGCTCGAGCCCTCTGCACTGCCAAGTGACGCTATCGAATGGGATGACAAAGATATGCTGATTTCTTGTGGGAAGTTTAGAACTCAGAGGAGGACTAGCATGCACTGCTGCAATTCCACTGGCTCCTTCTCACATCTGGTTAAAACCAATTCTTCTCCAAAGAATGAGATTTCCATCTCTCCTAGAAATGGTGAAGTTTGGGCATTGTATAAGAACTGGACTCCAGAATTCAGATGTTCAGATTTGGATAAATGTGTATACGATATAGCAGAAGTCATCGACGAGGACGATTTGCAAAAGGAAGTTATGGTCTTGGAACGCGTCGATGGTTATAACTCGGTCTTCAAGGCTCGAGCCAAAAACGATGGCTCAATGCTCACTATGGTAATCACCCAGGCCGAGCTTCTACGATTCTCCCATCAGATTCCTGCTTTTCGGTTGACTGATGAGCGGGGTGGTAGCTTGAGAGGTTGCTTGGAACTTGATCCCGCTGCCTTACCGGTATATTTTTTTTCTTGACTCGATTTCGGCTAAAACGCTGTAGGCCACAATTCCTAATAACCCCAACCGAGCCTTCGTGCCGAAAACCAAACCGTTTTCGGAGAAGCCTCGGCAAATCGAAGCTCATTTAGATGAGGTCTGAGGAGTATCCACACTGGAAACACCATGTTTTTTATGTTCCACTTCAAAGGACGTGCTTGGATCTTATCTTGAGCTGTCTGGCTTTGGGAGAAAGCTCATAATATTGGGTTTGTGCAAAAATTTTCATTTTATTGTTGAGGATTACCCTTGATTTTGGTGTATGTAGCTAGCTAGACTCATTTTTGTAAGGAAAAGATGAATTTCTTCATCATTTTTTTTTTGTTTTTTCTCTTGGGGGAACTAAACATTCCTCATAAGAGTGTGGAAACTTCTTCTTAGTAGACACGTTTTAAAATTGTGAGGTTGACGGTGATACGTAACGGACCAAAACGAACAATATTTGCTAGTAGTGGGCTTATGATGTTACAAATGGTATCGAGCTAGACATCGAGTGGGGTTGGAGAGGGGAACAAAGCATTCCTCACAAGAGTGTGAAAACCTCTCCCTAGTAGATGATGATGATGCGTAACGGGCCAAAATGGACAATATCTGTTAGCGGTGGACTTAAGCTATTGCAAATGGTATCAGAGATAGACATCGAGGTATGCTAGTAAGGACGCTGCCCCTAAGAGGGTGGATTGTAAGATCTCACATCGGTTGGAGAGGAGAAACTTTTCTCTAGTAGCCGCATTTTAAAATCGTGAAGCTGACGGTATATATAATGGCCCAAAACAGACAATATTTACCGGTCGTAAACATAGTCTATTACATTTTTCTTTCCTAAATTTCAATCTAATTATTTTTCAATTTAAAATTAAATTAAACTGTCTTTATTTATCATTTTTTTTTCATATTTAGAGAAATCATATTATGTCGATAAAAATGTAATGTTTCTAAAATATTGTAAATTATCTTTTATTTAATTATTATACTTTTATATCTTATAGTATATATCTTTTTACAATGATATTTATATATTTATCAATATTAATAAGCGACCTTTAAATACGGATATTTTTATTGAGGAATTGAGATGAATAAATAAATTTTTTTAAAAATATTAAAAAAACGGAAATAAATTTAATTTTTTAAACAAAACAAAATAGACAGCTGTCGACTACCTCTATAGTATAGGGAAGAGTAACGGCTCGCTGACGAGGACCGATGAATTCCACGACCCGCAGCTTTCGGTATATTTTTGTAATTAAAAAAAAAAAAAAAAAAAAAAAAAAAANTTTCATTTTGGAACTTTCTTCTCTTCGGTGAAAGCCCGCCGCCGAGATCAGATTTAATACTCTCACTCTATTCTTCCCTCCAAAACCCTCACAGTCCCTTTCCTCTTCCCGCCATTTCTTTCCCATTCTATTCCTTTCCCCCTTAATCTCTCTTCCGATTAGCTAAACCGGCGCCGGCAAACTATTGCCGGCTTCGCTCCGTCGGCGATCTCTATTTGCTGCAGAAGAATTGAAAATGGCTTCATTTGGAGGCGATCGCGAGGACATTGATTGTACCGACACCGAAGTCTTTGATGGCCATCTTTCACCGCCCTCATGTTCTGGTAAATACCTTTGATTTCTGTATTATTTTCTTTTGAATTAGTGAAAGATTTGTTTTGATTGATGTTTTACACATCGAGTTTTGAATGTTTTCATAATCTAAGCCGAGCTTTGAGAATTGGAAGTAGTTTTTGTTTTTGATTTTGAGTAAGATTTCAATATCTCTGCAAGAAAATGAAAATCATTGTAAAGAAATGGTGAGAAAACGGGACCTTCATGATTGGATTTTCATATTTCCATGGCTTGATTTTAAGTATGGGATGAGTTTTTTCCTTCATTAAATACAAATTGGTTTCCTGTAATGCATAGTGGTTATGCTGAGACATATTACAACTTCACTTTGATTTATCTGGTGGTTTGAGTTACACAGGTGAGGAAACGGATAAGGCTTCATATTCTTCAGGAGCAGATCGTTTTTATGATGACGATTTTGAAACTCAAGTAGTAAATTTTGCTGGAGAAACTCAAGTCGTGAGTCCTCTAAATGATGAGTTTGAAACTCAATTAATGAATCCTTTAAATGATGAGTTTGAAACTCAATTAATGAGTCCTGTAAATGATGAGTTTGAAACTCAGTTAGTGAATCCTCTTGGACAAACTCAAGTGTTCAATGTTGCGAGTGAAACTCAAACTTTGAGTGTCTGTGGTGAAACCCAGCAACTTGATGATCCTATTCCTGATGGCATCGAGTGTATGGACTTTGACACTCAAATATTGAATGATTTTGATGATGAAATGGCTGGTGATTCCTATGAAGACGAAGGATCAAAGGGAACTGAAATTAATGTCGACAAAGATCTAACTGATGATGAATCAGCACAAAGTTTCTATCCATCCATGGAGAAGGATAAGGTTCAATTGAGCCCTCTTAGTGAACATGATGCGAGGAAGGATTTAAAGGCGCTACCGGACAAGTTGCCTGATAAAAAATGTAATTCAGGTATTATTCTTTTGATTGTCTCGTGTTAGATAGAACTCTTTTTTGTATATTTCGACCGGAGCAAAGTTCCAACAAGAAATTTGGTTTGTTTGTTTTGAGATGATAAAAGTCCTCTTGGGATGTTTTCTGTGCTGCAAAAGATGATTGTTTCATTCAAGCAATACACTTAAAGAAATACTTTATTTTCTTACGAGAGAAGTCTATTTACGTTCTTCTTTGCAGGGCCTACACGACTTTCTTCAATACGTGCAGCTTCATTGCGTTCTTCTGGTTCAGCAGCCCGCAGTTCTGCCTTGCAGAAAAGAAATCTTGGGTCATGTTCTGTTATGATTGACAAGGATATAGAAAAATCATCCATTAAAGATAATCATATTGATCAACAGACTGATCTTGAGCAGTGCTGTGAGAATGCTGGAGAATTAGGTAACGTGAAGTGCAGAGCTGGCAGTTCAGCAGTGAGAAAACTTTTTACGAAAGACATTGTGGGAGACTTCGGAGATCTTCACTCAAGTCGTGATGTTGGCGACATGAACACACACGAGTTGACTGCATGCGATGGTGATCAGTTGGCAGGCTTAAGCTATGTTGATTCTCAAGAACCTGGGGATTTAATGCAAGACAATGCTCTTGATTTTGTCGATAAGTTTCTTAAAAACAATTCTTTGGAGTTTGATCAAGGAGGGGGTACCCGTAAATTGGATGCTATCGTGCAAACAAAGTCGGTTCTTAGCCCTAAAGGGCAATATAATCTGGCCAACATTGTTAACTGTATGAGAACAGTTGGAGAATCAAGAGTTTTTGACTGGGACGATAATCGGGAAGATGAAGGAGGTGGGGATATTTTCTGCAGAAGGAAGGAAGAGTTCTTCACTGAACCTCGAAAATCGAAAGGAAGAATACCAGACTCGAACTGTGATAGCAGAGGATCTTTAAGTATCCCAAACATGAAATCAAGGTTATTTTGTTCTGATTCACGCCTAGAGTTGAGTAAAGGAAGCGAGAATAACGAGACAGCCCGAGAAGCCAAAGTCAAATGTAAAAAGAATCTATACAATAAACTGGATCAGCCGAATGACGGTGATGCTTGTAGGGTAGAGTCGGAAGATGACGGCATTGAGCCTAATCCGCAAGAAATCCCTGATGTAGGTTTTGATACTCAGATGGCAGCCGAGGCACTGGAAACATTATTCAATGATGAGAGTATCAATAAGCTAGTTAATAATGAAGCAAATCAACATTTGGAAAATAGTCCAAAGGATTCTTTTCGAGGCTCTCCTACTGGAAAGTCAAACACTAGCTCGAACACGAGGAAATCCTTGAAAAAGGGAAGTGCTTCTAGTTCCGGGGTTGTCCCGAGGCAGTCCAAGAAAATAAACCGGAAGTTTTCTGGAAATTTCATGAAGGCGTGTGAAAATGAGACTGTAAAAATGTCAAGGAGGAATAATAAGACAGATGCTGATGGAATCATTGGTAATGGAAACACAGGCAGTGTGCCGAGCAATGTTGCTAAGGTTTCACCTGTTGCACGTCGAACTAGGCATTCAATGACAGTAAATCAATCGAAAAAGGCTAAGGTTGCATCTGGTGAATGTGAGCGGTCGGTTACAAAGGTTGGTCCATTAATCAAGAAAAGAAGTGCTGATCGAGCCACTGGGGACCCGAAGGCAAAGAGAAGAAAACCTCGGGAGGCAGTTTCTAAGATACTTGTAACCAAGTCGAAAGAAGGCACTAAAAATGATGCAACAAGCTCCATAGGACAACGAAGATCGTGTGATATGTTAGCCGGTCAGGTAAGTCTATCTGATGAGTTAGTTGGACAATCTGTAATTAGGCGCCCGAGGTCTTGTTCCACGAGGAAAACACGATCGTCATTATGTGTTATTTCATCTCTTGCTTCAAATGCGAACTTGGAAAGAGCAGGTGCAGCTAAGGATGAATCTCCTAGTAAAAGACGTAAACCATCCGACACGGTTTGTTCTACTCCGCCTGATAATTGTAGGACGCCTATAAATGCCGTATCACCCGTTTGTATGGGTAACGAGTATTACAAACAATCATGCAAAAAGAGCCCCTTCAAACCAAGTCTTTTGAAAGAACTTCGTGATTTAACTGCCACGGGGCTTGTATCGGGACCTTTATCAACTGAATCGAGGAGGAGAAAAGATATGAACGACGTTCAAGTCTTGTATAGTCAGCACCTCGATGAGGACATAATCAAACAACAAAAGAAGGTTATTTCAGATCTCATACTCTTTACCTTTTCCACAAGTTGGTTTTTTTCAACTTATAATTCATTATCCTTATCGATGTTCTTTCAGACGTTGACTCGCCTAGGGATTAAAGTGGCATCGTCCATGACCGAGGCAACACATTTCATTGCCGATAAATTTATTCGTACAAGGAATATGTTAGAAGCCATTGCTCTGGGTAAGCTTGTGGTGACACACCAATGGATTCAGAGTTGTGGACAGGCGAGATGCTTCATCGACGAAAAAAATTACATCCTACGAGACGCCAAAAAGGAGAAGGAATTTGGATTTAGCATGCCAGGTTCGCTGGCGAGTGCTCGTCAGCATCCTCTTCTAGAGGTGATCTCAATTTCAATGTTTCACCACCTGCTGTATTTGGCCATTACCCCTCTAGTTTTTAAAATAGTAATCTCCACAGGGTCGACGAGTGTTGATTACTCCAAATACAAAACCCGGGAAAGACGTCATTTCGAGCTTGGTCAAGGCAGTGAAGGGCCAGGTATGTTTTGCCTGAACTTTTATTTCGTACAACAACCTAACATAGAGCGTGTTCATCATATCGTTTGAAGTGCTTATAAATGATTAGACGTGTTTTTTACGTTTATTGTTTAGCAAGTGCTTATCGATGATTAGAAGTGTTTTTCAACCGGGAGTAAAATTTTACTTAATGGTAAAAAGTGTTTTTACAATTTTTTTTCGATTACCAAAAGTGGCACGAGAAATTCTACGAGTAGATAAAAGACGCTTAAAAGTGTTTCCGTTACCAAATTTCTTCCAGAAGTAGTTAGTTGTATAATAAGTGCTTCATGTGCCATTCGCCAGGCAGTAGAGAGGCTGGGGAGGTCTATGCTGAAGGATGATCAAATTCCAGATGATTTGTTGGTTTTGTCATGTGAAGAAGATTATGATATGTGTATGCCTTTTCTTGAAAAAGGTTGGTTCAGATATATCCTTCTCTTTGTTTTTTTAAATTTATTTTTTCGTCCTCTTACTTTCTTCGAGTGACGAGGTCAGCTTATGATTTAGATCAGAGGTTTCGAACCTCTAATTTCTTGGTCAAGGGTACATGCTAATTATTGAGCTACGCTCACTTTGATGGGTTTTCCCCTTTGAAAAGTTAACCTTTTTGCTTGCAGGAGGTGCAGTGTATGGTTCCGAGCTGCTGCTTAACGGGATCGTAACTCAGAAGCTCGAGTTTGAAAGGTCAGGTTTTTTATCATTTGGTAAATTGCGCACATAAAAAATAAGCTGTTACTAATTCTTAAAGTTCTGAATTGGTTCAAAATTATCCCTTGCCATTGATTGATATGAACACAACTTAGCCTTCAGCCAGTTTGGATGGAAGTTGATCGTTAAAGTCAAAATATTAATAATTTAGGTTTTCAAAACCTTCCCAAATTCACTAATGGCTCAAATTTCGATAACAATGGTAAAAAGTAGATAAAGAACTAGTTTTTATAAGCTTAATTTTCGAAAACTAAATTTCAAATGATTATCAAATGGAACTAGACAATGGTAAAATGAATATCACATCCATCCTAAGCCAAACAATATTTGATACTCGTTTCTTAATTTGTTGAATAACTTATGCAGGTACCGTCTTTTCGTAGATCAAGTCAAGAGGACTCGTTCGACAATATGGCTCAAGAAAGATGGCAATAAGTTCCATCCTGTTACTAAACATCATTAACTTCTTTACGGGATGTTCTCTTTCCGGTAGGTGTTCGAGTGTGTAAATTATAAATTATAGTTTTCATGTGCTCTATAATTTAAATTCATTTTAATGTAAATTTTTAGGGCGTTAGAGAAGGAGACATACATTATACACTTTTGTATGTCATAAACTATGTAATATAACCTTATATAACTTATGTGACATTATATAACTTATGTGACATTAATGTTGCAATGTTTTTATTTCTTATGTATTAAATTTATATCATCAAGATTGGTGTTTTCTCATTTAGCTCATAAAAGTTGAAAAACCACTCAAGATTGGACCTTCTGCTAAAAATATACAAGCCGGCACAATCGATGCTCTTATGGCCTTTTAAGTTTGAAGTCTTGTGAACGTAGAATTGCTAAGAAATACAGCAGAAATGTGCAATTTAGGTCGTGTCCTGAACACAATTTGCTATACAAAATATATAGGTCATGCAAGGGATACTCGTCTTCGAAGTTCAAGCATAATCTTCTTTCATTGTTATCCGTTGCAGCTCGAGCTCGTCTATTCATACTTAAATGTTGACTTGAATCTTCGACGATGATGGTCATTGCTTGCTAACTACCTGCATTTTGCTCTTCTTTCATTGGGATATCGTTGGTAATGTAGATGTTCGGAAAGGGAGATTCAGAAGACGAGCTTATCGTCTTCGGAATTAGGTCATACTGGGTTGGGGTTTTGTGCGACTCGAAGTCGCCACATGTAGTAATGAATGTATACAGAGTTCAGGCTCATAGCTGCACCAAAACCCAAGATTGCAGACAGCAATATGGCATATAAGATCTTCAGTTTCAGCTGCAAATAAGACCAAAAGATTGTCAATAAGATGTAGTAAGGAAGTTGAGGTTTCTAACTTTCCAATGCAAAATGCAGAAAAGAAGGAAGTCCAAATGCAGCTGGGGGAAATGTCACAAAGGAAGCTATAGCGGTAGCCAGGAAGATCATCTTAATAACGACCCAAGCTCACCGCTAGCAAATATTGTTCTCTTTAGGCTTTTCCTTTTGAGCTTCCCCTCAAGGTTTTTAAAACACGTCTATTAGGGAGAGGTTTCCACACCCTTATAAAGAATGTTTTGTTGTCCTCCCCAACCAATGTGGGATCTCACAATTCACCCTCCTTCGGGTCCAAGCGTCCTTGTTGGCACTCATTCTAGAGCCAGACACCAGGCGGTGTGCTAGCAAGAACGTTGGGACCCCAAGGGGTGGAAACTTCTCTCTAGTAGACGCATTTTAAAAAGTTTGAAAGAAAACCCGTAAGGAAAAATCCAAAAAGGACAATTATTCGCTAGCAGTGGATTTTGGACTGTTACATATTTTTTCACGAGTTAAAAGCATCTGAATTTGGCAGCTTCAGTTTCGATGAACCCATAACTCTAATAGTTCGATTCTGATGGTCTAAAATAAACTCGTTAGTCGGGTCAATTTGGTTTTCAAAAATCGTTTTTTTTTTTTGTTGTTGTGCCAACAAGCAGCCTGAATCGACTCGCTCGTATATCTGTTCGTTAACCCTTCACAAACAGAGTGGCTCTCTTTCCAAGCCACTTTAAGATTGAATTATCTAATTCAGACTAACATTGTGTTATGCCCAATGCATGAAAGATTTTACTCACCAAAGTATAGAATAGATGAAGAATGACAGCTACAAGTGCGAACTCTAGAGCTGCAAATGTCCATATATACTCCTTGATTGCTGCAAAGTTAAGCAAGCAAGCAAATTATGAGACTCATAAATCAGCTATAGAAAATATTTAAGATTTTGCGTAAAACTATACCGAGGACGACGGAGAATATCGATGACATGAGACCAAACACCAACGCAGAAGGCACAGCGTAAATGATTGCCTTAGTCCTCAAGTCATGAACCTAAAAACGAACAATCCGAAGGCAAAAACACTACATTATAGCTCGATATGAACAAAAACATGATCGAACAATATCTTAATCCAAGTACGATGTGAATACAAATTCTGTAACAGCCCAAACCTACTGCTAGTAGATATTGTCCTCTTTGGGTTTTCTCTTTCAGGCTTCCCCTCAAGGTTTTTAAAACGCGTTCTGCTAGGGAGAGGTTTCCACACCCTTATAAAGAATGTTTCGTTCCCTTCTCCAATCGATGTGAGACCCCCAATCCACCCCCTTTAAGAGCCAGCATCCTTGCTGGCACACCGCCTCGTGTCCACCCCCTTCGGAGCTCAGCCTCCTCGCTAGCACATCGTTCAGTATCTGGCTGTGATACCATTTGTAACAGCCCAAGCCTACCGTTAGCAGATATTGTCCTCTTTGGGCTTTCCCTTTCAGACTTCCCCTCAAGGTTTTTAAAATGCGTCTGCTAGTGAGAGGTTTCTACACCCTTATATAAGAATGTTTTGTTCTCCTCTCCAACCAATGGGATCTCACAATCCACCCCCTTCAGGGCCTAACGTCCTCGCTGATACTCATTCCCTTCTCCAATTGATGAAGGACCCTCCAATCCACTCCCTTCGGGGCCAGCGTTCTTGCTAGCACACCGCCTCGTGTCCACCCCCTTCGAAGCTCACTCTTCGCTGACACATCGTTCGATGTCTGGCTCTGATACCATTTGTAAAAGCTCAGGCCTACCATTAGCAGATATTATCCTCTTTAGACTTTTCCTTTCGGGCATCCTCTCAAGGTTTTTAAAACGCGTTTGCTAGGAAGAGGTTTCCACACCCTTATAAAGAATGTTCTGTTCCCCTCTCCAACCAACGTTGGATCTCACAATCCACCCCCCTTCAGGGCCCAACGTCCTGTTGGTACTCATTCCCTTCTTCAATCGATGTAGGACCCCCCAATCCACCCCTTTCAGGGCCAGCGTTTTTGCTGGCACACCACCTCATGTCCACCCCCCTTCGAAGCTCAGCCTCCTCGCTGGCACATCATTCAGTGTCTAGCTCTGATACCATTTGTAATAGTCCAGACCCACCGCTAGCAGATATTGTCCTCTTTGGACTTTCCCTTTCGGGCTTCCCCTCAAGGTTTTTAAAACGCGTCTTCGAGGGAAAAGTTTCCACACCCTTATAAAAAATGTTTCGTTCCCCTCTCCAACCAATGCGGTATCTCACAAATTCCTAACGTAGTTCAAAATTCAATCAATTTCCTCTATCATAGCAAATGACATACCAGAAGCTGCTCAAGGAAGAAGAAGTAGCATATTGTGCTGATTAAAACAAGCACCACAAAGTCCTGCCAAGCACTGCAACAAATATAGAACTTTAAGTACAGTTTCCACAACCGGGAAACGAATTTCCGAACATCGTAAATCATGACGGGCCATTGCAATACCTCAACATCTGTGACCGGGAAACCGCTCGATTATGCAGCGGTCCACCGTCCCGTTGAGAGGTGGTCGGAATGCGGAGTAACGTGACGGGTAAATTCTTGACCTCTTGCCTACATACTTCACAGTTCTTGTTTCCTTTTCTGCTAAACCATTCTATTGCACAATCTCTATGTAAAAGCCTAAGGGCTCCTTTGCAACTGCATTCCATTTTGAGAGTGTTTTCTTCTTCGCATGGTTCAAGGCAGATTCTACAAACTGCTTCCTCTTCAGGAATTTCTTCATCATTTTCTAAGGTAACAGAACCATCTTGATCTGATACATCAAATAATTTACAATAAGGCCCCTAATGTTTGTGTTTCTTTAAATTCCGCCCCTAATCTTTTTGAAATTTTAATTTCATCCTTCTGCGCAATATTAAAGTGATACATAAGTTGCTTTAGGGTATGTGGATTTATACCAGAACTTGTACTCGCCTCAGAAGTTGCTTTAGGGATAGCGAAAGATGTCGATCGAACTATAACGATACTTCTACTGGGCACGGATAGAGACCTCGAAACTGCACGGGCTGCTTCTTTCTGCATGAGTTAAAAACGAAAGACCAAATTACGAATCTGAAACGAGCAATAAGTCTGTAATAGCCCAAGCACACCACTCGCAGATATTGTCCGCTTTGACCCGTTACGTATCACTGTCAACCTCACGGTTTTTGAGACGCGTATGTTAGGGAGAGGTCTCCACACCCTTATAAGGAATGTTTCGTTCTCCTCTCCAACCGACGTGGGATCTCATAATCCACCCCTTTTGGGAACCTAGCGTCGTCACTGGCACACCGCCCAGTGTCTGGCTTTGATACCATTTGTAACAGCCCAAATCCATTGCTAGCAGATATTGTCTGCTTTGGTCCGTTACGTATCGCCGTCAACCTCGCGGTTTTTAAAATGTGTATGTTAGGGAGAGGTATCCATACCCTTATACGGAATGCTTCGTTTCCCTCTCCAACCGATTCTCACAATCCACCCCCCTTGGGAACCCACCATTCTCGCCAGCACACCCCCCGGTGTTTGGCTCTGATACCATTTGTAATAATCCAAACCCACCACTAGCAGATGTTATCCGCTCTGGCCCGTTACATATCGCCGTCACCCTCATGGTTTTTAAAACGTGTATGTTAGAGAGAGGTCTCCACACCCTTATTAGGAATGTTTCATTCCCCTCTCCAACCGATGTAGGATCTCACAATCTACCCCCTTGGGAATCCAGCGTCTTCCTTGGCACATCGCCCGGTGTCTGGCTCTAGTATCATTTGTAACAGCCCAAACCTATCGCTAGCAAATATTGTCTGCTTTGGCCCGTTACATATCGTCGTCAGCCTTATGATTTTTAAAACGTGTATGTTAGGGAGAGGTATCCACACCCTTATACGGAATGCTTCGTTCCCCTCTCCAACCGATGTAGGATCTCACAATCTACCCCGTTGGGAATCCAGCGTCCTCCTTGGCACACCGCCCGATGTCTAGCTCTAGTATCATTTATAACAGTCCAAGCCTATCACTAGCAGATATTGTCTGCTTTGGCCTGTTACGTATCGCCATCAGCCTCACGGTTTTTAAAACGTATGTTAGGGAGAGGTTTCCACCCTATTATAAGAAATGTTTCGTTCTCTCTCCAACCAACGTCTGATCTCACAAAACATTTTCCACTGTAAGTACTAAAATTCTAGCTAGTTTTTGTACGATGAAACTTAAAAGAAATGAAGTTCGTAACACGAAAAAACTCACACGTGGGATTGGCCTTTCATCGATTGCGGTCGTTGTGACGGGGAGGGGAACCGAGGGGGACAAATTTGCGGCTGGAGTAACCGGGAGAGAGTTGGATTTTTTCCATGAAAAGTGTGAAGCGAAAGCTGCTATTATCGGAGTTTCAGCAGTTGACTTCGGGTCCGAACTTAGAAGCGAACTTCTCTCACCTTCAGCAGTAATGCCTTTTCTCTTAAAGCTTAAAGCCCTTAAGAAGCTTCCTGGAGATAAAACACCTTTACTGGAAGCTTGAGATTGCAGTAAACCTTTCCCGCTACGGCTTTTACCAAAACTCGACGATCTCGGGGGTATTTGAAGGGAAATATCGGGACGTCTACTACTATGTCCACCACCTGATGTCTGCTCATTCACAGATTTTACAATCGGGTCGTCTTCCTGCTTATAACAAATGTTCGAGTTCAAATTAGATTCATTGACTATCCAAGCAGTTCAATACATATTTACACACAAAGAACTCACAAAGCAAAAAAAAAAAAAAAAAAAAAAAAAAAAAAAAAAAAAAAAAAAAAAAAAAAAAAAAANATATCAATGGCTCTCCTCCAAGTTCACGCTAAATAACTCCTACTATGGCTCAAACCCACCGCTAGCAGATATTGTCTGTTTTGACTCGTTGCGTATCGCCATCAGCCTCACGGTTTTTAAAACGCGTTTGTTAGGGAGAGGTTTCCACACCCTTATAAGGGATGCTTCGTTCCCCTCTCCAACTGATGTGCCCCTTAGGGGCCAGCGTCCCCGCTGGCACACCAATCAATGACTGGCTCTGATACCATTTGTAATAGCCAAAACTCACCATAGATATTGTTCGCTTTGTCCTGTTACGTTCGTTATCACCCCCACAGTTTTTAAAACACGTCTGCTCGGGAGAGGTTTCCACACCCTTACAAGGAGTGTTTTGTTCCTCCCTCCAACCGATGTGAGATCTCACAATCCACCCCCTTAGAAGCCAGCGTCCTCGCTGGCACACTGCCGGTAATTGGCTCTAATACCATTTATAACAGCTCAAGCCCACAGTTAGCAGATATTATCCGCTTTGGCTCATTACGTATCGCCGTCATCCTCACAGTTTTTACCGACGTAGGATCTCACATACTTCCCCACCTCTTTATAAAATCAAGATTTTATTTTTCATTTCCAACAATAACAATAAGAACTCAAGTACAATACAAACCCCAACTCCCTACATGAATTAGCTTAACGAACATCCCACTCCGCTACGCTCTCGGGGCAATAACCAGCCCACGAGCGTGTACGGAATCACCGATTCCCCAAACATCCATCCATTCGGATCCTATTACAGTGTAACTTTCTAAACAACATAAACACAACGTAAATAAGATATTAAGCAAGATTATCAAATAAATTCACCCATATTAACTGATTAAGCATTACACAAATGAATTCTGGAGGGTAAAGATCTAATTTATGATAATAAGAGCATTGTCTTCTTAGCTAGAACTCGACACACTGTTCAAGATCTACAAAGTACAAACAGAAACACAACTTTCCCCAAAAAAACAGGACAGCCGCAACGCCATGTTTGAGACTACGACAATAATTCAGCTCAAATTAAGCTCAGAAAACATAAAATTAACTGTTTCGAACAAACCTCAGCACTTAAATCAAAACAAACGATCATTAATTTCTCAGAACATTTCTCAGAACAGAACATTATCGATTACAAAGCTCTAAGAACAGCTGAAAATAATCATAAAATCAATGGAAAAAATGGATCAAAATACAAACCCACATGCAAAAGACAAAGAAGAAGAAGAAATCAAAATTAAAAATAAAAATTAAAAATTAAAAAAATCCCAACCTCTTGAGTAATCTCAGAGACGCCATTTGTAAGTGGCGGGACAGTTGCCATTTCTATTAAACCCACAAAACCAACAGCAAAAGAACAGCCCGAAATTTTTGAGAGAATCAGAGAGTAGAAGAAGAGAGATGGTAAAACGAGTCGGAAATTTTAATGATTTTTTATTTATTTATAATAATATTAAATTGGTGACCTGACCTGAAATGTAATTTTAAAGAGAAGAGAAGACAAGTCATGGGAAAATGGTTTGAAACTCTGACGTGGCTGGCAGGTGCTTGCTTGGAACCTTACGAGGAAATGGGCTTTTATGGCCCATTTACAGTACAATTAAAGCAATTATGGGCCCACCTCATCACAAGAAGCCCAAACGTTTTACCAATTTTCTATTTGTGGGTCCCACATGCTCAATAATTCTGTTTGCTTATGGGCCAGTTAATTGGGCCTTATAATCTCCAAATCCGTCTTTGCGGGCCGGCTTTGGAACGACGTCGTTCAATCGCCTTGAGTTTGCATAATTAAATCGATATTTAAGAATGAAATACAACCGTTCATTTCTCCGATTTCTGTTCACGATTAAAACAGGGTTGTGCGGAGTTTTGAAAGAGTTAATTATGAAAGTGTTTTAAAAAATATTAATACTGTGTTCTAATATTATATTATATTTTTGTTTATGTAATATTCTCTTTATTTACATTCTTTTTTATAAAAATTATACGAAAAAATTAAATAAAAAATTTTGTGCGGATGAAAATTGGGACAGGATTGAACAGAAGAAAGCTTCCTATCGCTGTTGTGCCAATTAGATGAACACGACTTTCCACAATGGTATAGTATGATATTGTTCACTTTGAGCATAAGCTCTCATGGCTTTGCTTTGGGCTTCTTGGGACTTCCATCCAACACCTCCCCTCGAACAAAGTACGTCTCCCCTTAATTGAGGCTCGACCCTATTTCTTTTAGAGTACTTTGTTCGACATTTGAGAATTCTATTGACATGACTAAGTTTAGGGCATGACTCCAATATCATGTTAGATGAACACGATCTCTCTACTTTCAGCATAAAGTCTCATAGCTTTACTTTGGGCTTCTCCAAAATGTCTCGTACCACCATGATCATTTGCTGATGTGGGACTTTCAACATCCAACTGTCTAATTCAAAAATGATTTGATAAATGAACTTAAATTCTAAATTAGGAACAAAAATGATAATTTGAGTGAATTTCCAAAAAATGAAAGAACGCGTAGATTGAGAAAGAGATTTTGCTTTCAACGGTCACTTAGCGCCGCGTTTGACAGCTTCAATACAGCTGGCAAAACACGAGAAAGTTTCCAAGTAAAGAGTTGACGGAAATATTTGTCAACTTGTATTTATTACAACTCCACTAATTTACATTTATTACCATTTGTTGTATTTTCTATTAATTTTTATACCAACATCTCTATTTTAGTCTATTAAATTTATTTTATTTTTATACTTTTAATAAAATTTGAATCTAATATTACTACTAATAAAAAAATAATTTTAATTAAAAATAGTTAATTGATAAAATAATTTTACAGTAGTTTCTTTTTATTCATGCCCATGATTCGAAATCTGGATTCAATATCTGATAGCTCTGAAATTCCTTTACGACATGGTCACTTGCTTATTTCTCTCTCTTAAGAGTAAAAACTATTTACACAGACCAACTCAAGTTATTTCAGTATATTTTATTCTCGTTTACATGTATCATAGTAAATTCCATTGTCTCTCCCTCTCGGTCGAGCAATTCCATTGTCTTTATCCAATCAACTAACCTATTATTTCAATATTATTCTTTGTCATAACACCCCTCTCGAGACGCGGATGAGCCCTAGCTCGATAAGCTCACACCTAACTAGAAAAAAATTCAGACACAAATCATTATAAAGTTAGTATTACATTGACCAACATGCATAGGAGAGGATTCAACCCTTTAATTTTTTTGATCGGTGATATATATCATAAATAAAAATAGAGCGATTTATTAATATTTACTCATATAAATTAGAAATATTTAAAATATTAAAATTTAGAATATAATTATTTTCCAACACCATTGAGTAGTGGAGCGGGTTCGGGTTGACCTTCCTCGTCTCAATCTCAATATTCTCTCCCTCCCTTTAGTCAAGATTTGCTAGAAAATTAATAATTTTAAAATTAATTTTAATAATTGGTCGGAGCTTTGTCTCAATTTCAAAGCTTAACGGTTAATCATTATCAATAAACAGCTAGCATTTTGAATGATTCTCTCTTATAATTTCATGTATTATGTCACACCCACATATATTATATCATTATTTCCTTCATTCTTCCTTTAACGTATACTTATTATTTTCTCAATTTCATATTTAATTTCTAATTATTATTTGTTAATTATGCTTCATTTCTTTGGAATTTTCTTTGGCATGTTTTCTCCTTTATCCAATTTTTTTAAAATATTTTTTCAAGTCAACCCTAATCCCGAGCATGATGCTTGTTCGATAGAGCTAAACCACAAATCCCACGACTAGTACTTGTTCCATTCACCACTTCTTTATTTCACGCTTGAGGATTTTACCAACACGATTAAAATTTGAGGCATGTAATAGTCAAATCCCACCAGTAATAAATATTGTCCGCTTCAGTCCGTTACATATTATCACCAGTCTCACGGTTTTAAAATGCGTCTGCCCATTTCGTCATTCTCCTCTCTACCTAATGTGGGATCTCACAATCCACTCTCCTTGTGGGCTCCAGTGTCGATACACCGTCTGATGTTTGGCTCTAATATCATTTATAATTGTCCAAGCCCGCTGCTAACAAATATTATCTGTTTTAGTCCGTTATGTATCGATAATCTCACCGTTTTAAAATGCGAATATTTTTAGTGTATATAACAAAATGAGAAAATAGTATTTATAGAATTGAAAATAAAATAATTATAAAACTTTATTAAACGAGATAAAATAATAATTAAAGAAGAATTGATCTGGTTTGAATGGGTCTCTAAATGCTTATCTATACAAGTGGAGATTGAAACTGATATCCATTGTATGCATTTGGTCTCGTGAACCGGATATAATTATAAAGCCTTTTGGACTTAGAACAAAGTCCAAATATATATATATATATATATATATATCAAAATAATTATGAGTTGCTTCCATGAATATACATTCACCAAACATTATTATATAAAGAGGGGACATAGTTTTATTTAAAATAAAAAAAATCATAGGGTTGAGGTCAACCATATACTTTAAATAATGTGTGCAGTTTGAATTTATCATGCAAATTAATTATTTGGTTCTAAGGAATAATTTGAAAGTATTATTATTATTATTATTATTATTGACGATGTTCAATAGAATTGTTTGATGGAGGCATATGGAGAAACCATGTCCTTTCATTAATTAAGATTTTGTTTTGTTTTGTTTATTTAAAGAAATTATTTTAAAATTAATCATTCAAATGAAAAAAAAAAAAAGTTTGACGGAATACATTTCGTCATGCAGGTCCCACTTGGTTTCGTTACGTAGCTCCGTTAGTAGAGGTTTGTTTTTGAAATTGGGTGTTGTGATTATGGGTTGAATGTCTAGTTGTCTAGACGATAATGATAATATCTTATACATGTACCGGTGCGTGAGATCTCACATTGGTTGGAGAAAAGAACTAAACATTATTTATAAGGGTGTGAAAACATTTTCTTAGTAGGCGTGTGAGGTTGAGGGCAATATGTAATGGACCAAAATGAACAATTTCTGCTAGCGGTAGATTGGGACTGTTAAAAATGGTATCAGAGCTAGATATCGGGCGGTGTGTCAGCGAGGAGGCTGGGCTCCCAAAAGGGGTAGATTGTAAGATCCCACGTTGGTTGGAGATAAGAACGAAACATTTCTTATAAGCATGTGGAAACCTCTCTCTAATAGACGCGTTTAAAACTGTGAAGCTAACGACGATACGTAACGAACTAAAGCGAATAATATTTGCTAGCGATAAAATACTTAAAATATTTAAAACAAATCCTATCAGGTGCTTTTCTTTTCATGAAAGAGATATCCTATATATTTTAAGTTTTTTTTTTCTTTAAGATGAAGAAACTTTATATAGTCATCTAATTTTATTTATAATTTCCACGAAAAAAAAACCATTTCCTTTAAAAAGATGACTTAAAACACATTATACATCGAATTCCAACATTATTGGAATAATCTCACACCAACAAATTAAAATCCCCTCTAAAATATTTTTGAAAATTCCCTATTTTAAATTTTTTATTATTATTATAAGAAACCAATATTGAAATATAAATGATAAATAAAACAGAATAGTTAATATATATATATATATATAAATCATCAAAACTAATTTTTATAAGAAAAAAAAAAGAAATTAGCACAATATTAGCACAAAGGTTCGGCTTTTAAAAGAGTATTAAATAATTTAAACGGTCAGCTTATCAAAGAAGAATCATAATAATAAAAATTTAAAAGATAAAAAAAAATTATAATGAATAAACTTTGATTTACGTCCCTAATCAAAATTTCTACCTACATCACCGTTAAATTGTTAAAAACGAGTCGAATTAGAAGTAAAATTTTTAAAAATATGTATACTCTTATTATCCAATAATTTAAATGGTGGTGTATAGAAAGATTTGAGATTATTATTACAAGATAAAGTTTTAATTTTTTTATTATTTTAAAATAAAAATTTAAAAATTGACCCATATCCATACTCCATAGCCACAAGCCGGACCTTAATTATGGGATAAGCCTTTGACTTTACACAATTTATTACTCCAAATTGTATGACTTTTTTTTTTTTTTTAATTTTTTAATTTTTTAATATTTTTAATTTTTTTTAGTTTCTCCATTTTTGCCTATAAAAGGTTATCATTTCCTTTGTGTTTCTTCACCAATCCACTTCTTCTTATATTTTTATTTTAATATTTATTTTTTTCCCTCGAAAAAATCTCCAAAAAAATGAGAGCTTCAAATCATGGCTTCTTCTCCCTCTTTTCTGTACTGCTTCTCAGTACTCTCCTTGCTGTTCAAGCCGTCCCCAAGGGCGCTCTGAGCAATAATGCCTATTGGCGAACCTGCCCCAAAGCTTTGAGAATTATCCGAGACACCACCTTCCGGCTCGCTCGGTCGAATCCCGGTCTCGGAGCGCAACTCCTCCGAGTTCAATTCCACGACTGCTTCGTTCGGGTATGTCTATTTCTAAACTCTCGATCAGTATTAAAATTTATTTATCGAAATTTTGACTAATTTTCAAGCTCACGAGTACGAAAAGTTTTAAATATTGGTATAACATGACTTATCGATATAAGCTTATGTATGATAGGGATGCGACGCATCAGTTCTGTTAGATAGTATTAGCGGAACTCCATCGGAAAAGGAAGCAAGACCGAATTTATCGTTATTAGGGTTCGACGCTATTGACACAATCAAGTCGGAGGTTGAGAAGGCTTGCCCTGGAGTTGTCTCTTGTGCCGACATTCTTGCCGTTGCTGCTCGTGACGCTGTTTCCTTTCCAGTGAGTCGTCTCGCCTCTTATTAAATATATCAAATTTAATTTATTAGATCAGTCATTAATTTCTATGAATTCCTATGTAGTTCAAAAACCGGCAGCTGTGGCCAGTTTTAACCGGAAGAAGAGATGGAACTGTTTCGCGATCATCAGAAGTTACCGGCAATATCCCGTCGCCGTTCTCTAATTTCACCACTCTTAAGCAAATCTTTGAGAATAAAGGCCTTACCGTGAGCGATCTGGTGATTTTATCAGGTAATTTAATTGAACAAAAAAAAAAAATCATTTATAAATAATAATATTATATAAAAATAAAATAAATATATATATAATGAAAGAAAAGCATGCATGTATTCGCACGTACGTAAAGAAAGGTGCATGCATGAAAATAATATTTAATCATTTCTCAAATGAAAAGAAAATATTTGCATATTTATAATTCACCAAACTCCACAAAAATCAAAATTAAAAATAAAAATTATTAATATTAACAAAATTAAAAGTTTTTAATGGATTGAGCTAGGTTGAGATTGACATGCTTCATAGCTAAAAAATAAAATTGAAAATTTCAAGATTTTTATTTTTACGGTAAAGTTTCGAGACCTCCTTGATTTAGAATTGGGAGGGGTCGAGTAAAACAGCTTGTTAAACGAACACGACTCTCTACAATGGTATGATATTGTCCACTTTAAACATAAGCTCTCATGGCTTTGCTTTGACTTCCCCAAAAGACCTGATACCAATGGAGTTAGTATTCCTCACTTATAAACCCATGATCATTCACTAAATTAGTCGATGTGGGACTTCCATCATCCAACACAGCTAACCCGACTCGTTTCTGGGACGTGTTATTATTTAGGTGGGCATACAATTGGAGTAGCTCATTGTGGCACATTCTCAAGGAGGCTCTACAACTTCACAGGCCAAGGGGACGCAGATCCTTCATTAAATCCAATCTACGCCAACTTTCTAAGACAAAAATGTCCAAATCCAGCTGATTCTTCAATTACTGTAGAAATGGACCCAAGGAGTTCACGTTCATTTGACACTGATTACTTCAAGATCCTCACACAGCACAAAGGTTTGTTTCAATCCGACGCTGCGCTCTTGACCGACGACTCGTCGTCTCGGATCGTTAAAGAGTTGCAGAAGCCCAAAGCTTTCTTCCCTAGCTTTGCTAACTCCATGTTGAAGATGTCAGCCATTGAAGTCCTCACTGGAAAGAATGGTGAAATAAGGAACCGATGTCGTTTTGTTAATTGAGTTTATTATTATCATTATTATTATTATGTGTTGTTCAGTTTAATTATTTGTACTTTGGTTTTATATGTATGTGTGGTATTGAAGAAGCTATATTTATATGTATTTATATGTATTCAATGTTGATTAAACATATGTAACATTATGTGGGTATACATAAATTCTATATATGCATATTTTAATTAATTTCTCTATGTGTACATGACGCTTCCATTTGTGCGGCATGAATTTTTATTGTCGAAAATCTATTGAGGTAAGTGATTTTACCGTTTGAACGCCTTAGAATTAGTGTAACGACTTATGCCCAAGATTCGGCATCTAATCGCCCTGACAGTTCCCTACGACATGGTCACAGACTCAAGTACTCATTCTTTGCTTCTGAAAGTGAAAATTATTCCCACATACTAAGTCTTTCCAACATGTTTTGTCCTCATTCACATGCATCTTAGAAAAATTACTATAAGGTCATCTAAAATTGTTCTAAGCAAAACAAACTTAACCCTGGAATTCCTATAATTGAGCCACTGAAAAGTAAGGTGCATTGGTATTAGTACAGGACTAACTTTCAATTCTTTTATGCATTGTTTAGTCATCCAATCCTAAAATCGCTTTAACTTTATATAATAAAACGAATTCAGTAAATGAAAAGTAACAAAAATTATGTTTATGTAAGATCAACTATGTATCGAGTGTGTTCTTCGAGTGTTCTTCCACGTTCAAGATAAAAATAAATAAATGAAATCAAACGTTTAGAATAAAGTTTGATACAATTTGTGAAGTTGAACGTAAATTTTGATATTTTTCATATAATTTTTTTAAACCTAATACCGAAAATATCGACAGAGTAACGGGATCGAATCCTAAGAATGGTAAAGGGTGGAATCTTGCATAAAAGCATGAGCCTTCTAGCATTGTACAAGAAGTATATGAATATACAGCAGATTTGGAATTTGTAAAGAAAGGGTAGCGCTTAGACTCACAAAGTTCTCTTCTATGACATGACTTCAAGAGCTTTCCTGATTTGTCCCAGCATATTGAATACTGTAGCAGCAATGTGAGATGGAGTAAGACCTGCTTCAGCCAGTTGGTCGGCTGGCGAACCGTGCTCGACGTATCGGTCTGGAAGAACCAGCGGTCTCCACTGCAAGCAATATATGGAATGCTAGCTAGATTAGTGAATTAGATACAAAAATATTAAAGGTGGCTTGGCTTGTATGAGATTTTCACCTTCAAGTTGCCATCAAGAAGGCCATCTAGAGCCAGGAACTGGATGACATGAGACCCGAACCCCCCAATCGATCCTTCTTCCACTGTGATCAAAATCTCGTGCGATTTAGCCAGAGATCGGATAAGGGCTCGGTCGAGTGGCTTGCAGAAACGTCCATCTGCAACTGTTATTCGTAATCCATGGCGTTCGACTATCGATGCAGCAGCCAAACAGTTTTGAACTGCTGTTCCATAGCCCAAGAGTGCCAGTCTTTCACCTTCAAGTAAAATCCTGCCCTTTCCAACCTCAAGGGGAATGCCTTTATTCCCTGGTGGCAGCTCGACACCGATACCGTTACCTCGTGGATACCGGAAACAGCTCGGTCGGTCATCTATGGCTGCAGCTGTAGCAACCATGTTAAAGAGCTCGGCCTCGTCGGATGGGGCCATCACCACCATGTTAGGCAGGCATGCCATGAACGTAACATCAAAAGAACCACAATGGGTTGGCCCATCTGCTCCAACCAAGCCTGCCCTGTCCATTGCAAATCTCACAGGCAACTTTTGCAAATCAACATCATGAACTACCTGCAATTCAAACACAACATTTCGTTGAAATTCAACGAAAACAAATTTGTTTCGACTTAGTTAAGGGTCGACAAGAAGCAAAAGCTTGCCTGGTCGTATGCCCTTTGCATAAACGACGAGTAGATCGCACAGAATGGTTTTAGGCCTTCACAGGCTAGACCAGCAGCAAATGTAACAGCATGCTGTTCAGCTATACCGACGTCAAAGCATCTCGTCGGGAAACGTCTTTGGAAGAGATTTAAGCCTGTGCCTCCTCCCATTGCAGCATGGATTGCAATAATATCGTTATCCACTTCCGCTTCTGCAATCAATGCCTCCGCGAAGTATGTCGTATACGACTGCGTTGCAGCCTTCGTTTTCTGCTGTTTTCCAGTTGCAGGATCAAACTTTGTGACTCCTGCATAAACAAGCCACAATTGTAGGTTGTAACTCAATTTCCGAAACAATGATCATTTTTCGACCTGAATCTTTAATTTACCGTGGTACTTGTCAGCAGCTCTTTCGGCATATGGATAGCCTCGTCCTTTCTCAGTGACGACATGGATGAGGACTGGACCTGTAGTTTTCGTACTCTTAACTTCCTCGAGAATGGAAACAAGATCATCCATGTTATGACCATCGACAGGGCCGATATAATAGAGCCCGAGCTCCTCAAATAATGTGGATCCAGAACCACTGATCATCCCACGAGCATATTCATCAACTTTTGCTGCCAATTCATGCATAGGACCACCAATTTGTTTCGTGACACCCTGAAACATCATTGGTATAAGGATAATTAAACCCGAGATCGTTCAGATTGAAGGATCAAGGCGTGACAGTTAGATTTGGTTTGTTATTTCTTACCTTGGCTACCTCTCTCAGTTCTCTGAGTGGCCTGTTTGACTGCAGCCTGCTGAGAGCACTGCTCAAAGCTCCCACGGGCGGTACGGGCCCATCGAGCGTTGCAGTTGGTAAAGAGACCTGTTTGTTGTCGTTAAGAATAACAATCATGTCCGAGTCGAGGTACCCCGCATTGTTCATGGCTTCATAAGCTTGCCCTGCAGTCATGGCACCATCACCTATGACTGCAACCACATTGTTCTTTCTTCCCTTAAGATCCCTTCCCACAGCCATTCCTATTGAGGTACAACATAAGAATTGCTATGAAATTTCTCACTGAAGTGAATCACAAATATTTTGAAAACTTAAGCACAACCCCAAAATATCAATAGGATAGGAAAATCTAAAACAGTAGCTCATTATGTTCCGAATATACTCTCTCACAAAACCATCTTATCTTTCTTCAGCTCTCAGTTGGAGTTTAAAAGCAATCACCTAAGCCTGCTGAGATGGTGGTAGAGCTGTGACCCGTGCCGAAGCAATCGTATTCGCTCTCCGAGCGTTTTGTGAATCCCGACAACCCGTTTGTCTGTCTAATAGTAGACATCTTATCCCTCCTTCCAGTTAGAATTTTGTGCGGATAAGACTGCAATCACCAATTCAAACTAATATTAAAACAAAATGGCCAGTCTATATGTAACCGCCCAAGCCCGCCGTTTATAGATATTGTCCGCTTTTGTCCGTTACGTATCATCTTCAGCCCGACGCATTTTAAAACCGTGAGGCTGACGGCGATACATAATGGGTCAGGGCTTGGACTATTACACCATATCTCTCACCGGGAAGGCAAGAAGAACGGCACCTGATGGCCAACATCCCACAGAATCCTGTCCTGTGGGGTATTGAAGACATAGTGAAGAGCCACCGTGAGCTCCACCACGCCAAGACTGGAACCCAAGTGACCACCAGTTTTCGACACGTTGAAGATGACATCAGATCTTACTTCATCAGCTAGTTGATTAAGCTCCTGAGTCAATGATACCCCAAGAAGCAATCAAACATTTCAAATAGTGTTAAAACGGGTTTAAGAGTTCAAAAAATTAGTATCATAAGCTAGTTGACAAAGCTCCTGAGTCAACGATACCCCAAGAACAAGACCAAACATTTCCAAGAGTGTAGCTTTCGAAATTCCGTTTCTACTCTAATATCATATTAAACTATCACAAAATTTAAAAGCTTCAAAGTCAAAAAGATTAGGATATATTAATATATACCTTAATGGATAGATTTTTCATATGAATTGGATAGTTTATTGTGTCCAAAAGAGGAGTCGGTGGACTTTGTGAAGGAAACTCCCCTGTCTCTGAAAGTGATGCACAGATCCCGCCGGGCCTCTTCTTGACCTACCTCAAACAAAAGCAAACAGCCCCACATATTTCAAAACTTAATCATTCAAAAGGTGAAAAAACAATCCATAATTCCAATTTCCAGTTGCAAAAAAGCTAGAAAATATTCCTTTCTTCTCACTTGGGCATTTCATCAAACACTTAGTGGGCATGCTTTTTTCATCGGTTTTAAATCAATACCTGATTGACTCTCTTCTTAAATCGAAAGTCTAGATCCATTCCCCATAAGAATCGAGAAGAAACAGCACTCAAACCTTCATGTTCTTTGACTGCAACTCGGCTGATAGAAGCAGGAAAAGCTAGCGTACAGGGCGCCATTGGAGCTCAGCAACCACCAAAAATGGAGAATCAAACAACTTCAATCGCTACAATCTAATCTCAGCTGAAGAAATCCAGAAAAAAAAAAGAGAGACACGGTACATCCACTTTCTACGTGTCATTTAAGGAGCGACACAGTAGGAAAATTGAACGAACTTTTCTTGCCATTAAGGGAAGGGAAGTGGCGGTGAATGAAGTGGAAGAATTAATTAAACGAGAAAATATGAGAAAACCCAATGAAGAGGTGAAGCGTGTGCGGAATTGGCGTTGATAAAACATAGAATCGATGGTGGATGGGCGGGCAGCTTCGGAGTTTGGTCTTTTTTTGTTCTTTTCTTATTGGCCCACGTCGACTCAAATCCCAAAATAGATACGTGGATAAACTGATTTTTTTTTTTAATTTTTTAAGCATAAATTTCATAAAAATCGGCAGTTATTTTAGGTAATATTTTTAATTAAAAATTAGGAATGAAAATACAGAGAATTTGGTCGGGGTTTCACATCAATCTAATGTTCAGGTAGTGTTGTGCCAACACGCTCGGACTTAAACCGAAAATGGTGTTAAGTTGGGTTCGGATAATGTTGCATATTTCTCTAGTGAAATGAGTTCGTTCCATTTATAATGTCTCTTGCTATCCTATTACTATCACAAATAGTAACAACTCAAGCTCACCGCTAACAGATATTATCCGTTTTGACTCGTTACACATCACTGTCAAGTAATGGTGGGATCTCACAATCCATCATTCTAGAGGTCCAGCGTCCTCGTTGACACACCGCTCGGTATCTAACTTTGATACCATTTGTAGCAGCACAAGCCCACCACTAATAAATATTGTTCATTTTTGCTTGTTAAATAACGTTGTCAACCTCAACGTATTAACTTTTGCTCGTTTCCATTTCGAAATCTTTGACGCGTATTAACTTTCGCAAATAAAAGACTCAAACGTAGCTCTCGCCCAATAAGGTGGTACGTGGCTAGCTGGAACCACGTTAACTGCTTTCCCTTTTTTTTTTTTTTTTTCTTCTCAAGCAGGTATTGTCCGTGACTGTTATGTATGGTCGTTAATCTCATGTTTTAAAAATGTGTCTACTAAAGAGAGTTTTTCACGCCCTTATAAGTAATGTTTTGTTCTCCTCGATGTGGGACCTTACAATTCACCTTCTTTTGGGGTCAGTGTTCTTGTTGGCATATTGCTCGGTGCCTAGTTTTGATATCATTTGTAACAGCTCAAACTCATATTTTTCACGTAGTTAAACGTTGTTTCTTTCTTCCTCAAATTTTTGTTACAAATTCTCTTTGCCTCCACATTCAGACATCAAGTACGTTGAATCTTGTTCCGTCGACATATAGACACTCCGCTTATATGATATTGGCTAAATTAATAATAATAAAAAAATCATGAATTTTATATTTCATTTCAAAAAAATACACTTCGAATATTCAATAATAACTTTAGACTAAAAAAATTAAAAAATACACTTTCAAAAAAATTAAAAAATATCCTTGATGAAAGTTATTAATATTTTATTTAAAAAATACTTTTTAAAATTTTGTTTATAAAAATGAGATATTTTTTAAATATAGGACTAACCTTAACAATATTTTAAATTTATTTAAAAAAAAAAAGGTTGAAAATGTATTAATGAATTTAAAAAAAAAAATTAAAAGTATTTTTGAAATACGGTAAAATTTAAGAGTATTTTACACACTAATTTTAATACATTTTAAACAAATTTGTAATTTAACCGATTTGAAAGACATAAATACCCCCGTGATCAGAATAATAATACAACTTTGTCTAACCCTATCACTCTGCTTTCTCCACACTCGGTCTGGTCTGCATTTCTCTCAGATTCTCACTTTAGTTCACGAAACTCGAACCCAGTGGATTGAAAGGTTTGAAAAATTCCATTTCTGAAACGAAATTTCCTTCTGTTATTTGGATTTTCTTTTTGTATCGAGAGGCAGTTCGTTTGGTTGGTAATGAGAAAATGAATTAAGGATGGGGACGTATTTCCTGCCATGATTTATGAGCAGTTTTTTTTTTTTTTTTTTTTCTTTCTGCAACGATTACCATGTTAAATTATCTTTTTCTGTTGTTTTTTCTTGGTGAAATCAGGAATTGATCGAATTAGAGATGGCGAGCGCAGTCGATGCTGCTGGAGATCCGATTCCTACATCAGCGGTGTTAATGTCCTCGTCAAAGCACATTGCGAACATGTGTCGATCGGAGAATGTGGCATACCTCCAGTGCAAAAGGAAGGATCCGAACCCGGAGAAATGCCTCGAAAAAGGCCAACAAGTTACTCGCTGCGTCCTCTCCCTGTAAGTGAATTACCTATTTGTTGTTTTCATAGCCGAAGTTCGAAATCGCCACTTTTCATCGGCTTTGGTTTATATTTTCCGGAAATTTGCTTTAGTTATCATATGATCGTCTTCTAATCTGCAAGCAAATACATGATTAGGTAATACACTGCTTTAGCAATCATATGGTCGTTATCTGATCCGCTAGAGTAAGAGTAAGGGTTGTTTCTTAGACTTGATATAAAAATTATTAGTGCCGGTGCTGATAAGATTTTACGTTGATAATCTTTTATCTGACTAAATTTATGGTGAGCATGGTAGTTATTATCCGAAATCACCCGTTCATAATTAAGCACCTTTAGCTTAGGTGCACGGTGCAAATATTAGATTGTGGAGGTCTTCCAGATTTTGAAGGGTTGCAAGCATTCATGATTTAGATCTCTTTAGTGGCATTGAAGTGGTAGGCTCACAGTTCATGGTTCAGCATTTCTAATCTTTGGATGAGGAATTCAATGAATTCAACTTTCGGTTGGTTGAGCTGGAATTTGCTAGGTTATGCTAATTTGCAGTTTCAAGAGGCTGGATAGTTGATTTTTCAATTTTTTTTTTTTGAAGTCAAAACCTCTATCTAGAAAGCTTTTATGGCTAAGGCTTGTTATCATTAACTATTACAATTTTTTTTTGTTGTACATTGGGTTTTTGCAAATGACACGAAGAGGAGTTTTCTTCATCTTTTACTTGGTCCCCTATATTCTCCAAGATTACGTTTGTTATGGGTTAATAACGTCAAAGCTATCGTTTCTGAGTTTTGGTTGGACTGCTTTCAAAGGAATTTTGAATAAGCAACAATGTTGGTTTGAGCGGCTTGAGTTTCCCAGATTGAAAGCTTTACAGTGGTGTTCTTTGTCTAAATTTATTGGTCATTTCTCTTTTTAGAATATTTGCTTGAATAGGGATGGTTTCATATTTTCATATAGTTTGTTACTTTTCTCTTTTCTTTTTCTTCTCTCCCTTTGAAGGTTTGTATTATCGGACATTTGTTACTTCTCATTTTATCGATCAAAAGTTTCCCATCTTGTTTGAAAAAAAGATTTGTGAATACAAGTGAATGATACTAGAAATATCATTGATGAATGAGCAATTTTCATTTCACAATATTTAGAGATAATAGCTTTGTTTAGTAAACATTAGTACTTGTTAATTAATTAACCTAGAGGCTGCTTTTGTTTGCAGGCTTAAAGATCTTCATCAAAGGTGCACAAAAGAGATGGATGCTTATGTCGGTTGCATGTACTACAATACAAATGAGTTTGATTTATGTCGCAAAGAGCAGGAAGCGTTCGAGAAAGCATGTCCCTTGGAATGATTTTCCCCATATATGTAAACTGATTCCAATAAATTTTTTCTTGTTTGCAATGAGCATGTACTGCTGTTGCGTACCTTCTCTGAGTTAAACTTTTTTCTTCATAACAATGAAATATTTTGTGTCTCGGATTGCAAACCCGATACATTGTTGAAAACAGAAGATCAACCAATCTTTGCCAGCCCCTTTTGGACAATTTTCATGAGCAATCATCTCTATTGCTTCTTAAAATTTCCCTGTTCAACATGTCTAGTGATATTTTTCATTCCAATTCTTAATGTGAAATGGAAATTTGATATCAAATCCATGTTCAATTTGTGTATGTCAACTCGTAAACATTGATTGATGTAGATAACTTGCATATCACTCCATTCATGAAGGTTCAACTAACAAATGTATTTGATGTCTGGGATATCATTTGATTTGATACTTCTTTGTGGCTGCTGTTTCTCGGATTTTTGTACTTATCAGGTTAGTTTAATTATTTTGGATTGATTCCTTTTCTTTGAGGGGTCTCCTACTGTTGTGTCGTTTTTTCTTTTGGACATGTATATTCTTTCATGTTCCTCAATACATTTGATTTCTCATTAAAGAAACAATTGGAGCAATGGTAGGTTCTGTTACAAGCGGATTGATTGCAGACTTCATCAGTCAAAAAGGGGTAAGTTGGTTAAATTTTATAGGTTTGATTGAGTTTCTTTTTCCATCGTTGACTATTTACTGATCATCTTGGAGATATGTACAGGCTATGAGAGTTTTGGTACTCGTTGCCTTATGGGTTGGCTAGCGGTTTATTTGTCAGCGACAGGAGCTATATGCATTTTTTGAACACATGATCCTTCACTAAGAAGATGCAATAACTCATCTTACTGACATTGCTTGTATGGTTTTGTTGTGATTCTCCCGCAGGAAGCTTTTTCACTGGACTTTGGACTTTGGAAGGGTGCTCACTGGTAATGGGATTGGAGTTTTCTCCTATATGGTGAAGTTTGCTACAAATATTTCTAATTATTCTAACTCTTTGCATTCTAGCAATGCCTGTATCGCTGTCCTCTTTTCTCTTATATGAATTCTTTCATGTTAAAATTGTCAAAACTTGTTGATTGATTCCTATATTCATAGAGGAAATAGCACCAAAATCTACGAGGAGGCCTAACACACTCGAGCAGGTTTAGAGGATGAAAAACATAGACCCCCTTAGAAAAACAAAGAAATTTTTAGTTAACGAGTTTAAACAAGATGGTTATCTAATAACAAGTCACTAATTTTCTTTAGCATCCCTCATTTTCTGTGCAGCTTATGATTGTTACAAAGTCGTTATCGTTGCTTTCTTATTAGGAACAGTGGTAACATGGAGAACTCTTTGCTTTAACTAGCAAATTCTCTCTGTTTTAGATACATATTAGTTGGTTCAGATCAGTTGAGATGGTGTTATACTGTAATGTAAAGAAAAATATTGGATAGAATTATCAATATAAGGCTAATATACTATTTTACTGAACCATTGATCTGTAGGAATCATTCCATGTGTTTTTCTGATTGTTGGTCTGTTGTTTTGTTCTGGAGTCGTCTCCTCGATGGCTCGTAATGCAGCATTCCTTTAATCCAAACTTTTTTCACTTTGTGTTTCCTCACCGAAAAATGGAATAGAAGAAACGAATTCGAAACTAAGGTTCTTATTTTCAGGCAAACGTTGGCAATGAGAAGAACTTTCAAGTTGCATTACAGCGACTTTGTGGAAAGGATGCTGATATCTCTGATGAGGCTGCTGAAATCATAGTATTTTTCTCATTATTTTCATTGAGAATTTGGTGAGTTCTTGATTTTTCCAAAAAGAATGAACCCTTTAATTTACCAACCGGACTACAATGAAACTCTACAAAGTCTCCCAAAAGCCAGACTCCTGGACTTGTTTGTCCTGCTATTGTAAAACTTTCTTCTTCTTGAGTTTCTTTTCTAAGCATAGCTCTGATGATAGTTATTAGATCGGTGTCGGACCGATGGTAATGCAACAATTTGGAGGCATCAACGGGATCGGTTCGGTTTCTATCAAGCGAAACCTTTGCATTACTAGTATAGTTTTGAAGTCTTAGCTTATATACTCCTTTTCTCTTGCTTCTCAAAGTAATCATTAATTCTTGTGGTATGAAATGCAGGCCCCTCGTCGAGCAAAGCTGGAACCATTTCTTATGCTTGTCTTCAGGGCATAAGCCGCTTATATAATGGTAAATATCTCTTTCATCTTTCACTTTGAAATTCAAACTTATATGTGAGGGAAAGAATAGCAAATTTTGATGTCTTTCCTTCTTTCTCAAAGCAAGCTCTCAATCCATCATCATTAGGAAACTCGTCGTTTCGTCTCGTTCTCGACATCATCCCTAAACTCTCTTATAATGCAGGGCCATGGCCTAAACTCTCTTATAATGCAGGGCCATGGCTTGTTGCTCAGTCACGGTGCTCGCCATTGCTGAAGTTTTGGTAGCCAAATTTTTATAGATGCTGACTTTAAATATCATATAGAGACTAGATATTTGGTTAACGACTTGAGTAAAAGAAATTATTTTCAAGTTACGATAGGTGAGTTCGCAACGATGTAGGAGATATTAGGCTAACGGCTTCTGACTTATTTGGTTCATTTCGTAAAGATTAGTACCTAGTATACATGGTCGGAGTTGATTTTTCTCACTGGGAATAGGGATGAAAAAAACATTGGAGTTGCATCAATCAAAGAATGAATCGGGACTAAGAGGAGTCGAATAAGGTGTATCCCTAACTCTATCTTACCTCGTTCTCATTGTTTATCTAAAATTATAGTTTCATTAATCCTATGAATACCATAGACCACACCATACTTATAATCTTAGTCTAAAGCCTACTTTCTTACCCTCTTATGAGTATTTTACCATCAGTTCTATCGACTCAAAATTATTGTTTTTAAAATGAAATCAAATCCAAAATTCAATGTAAAATTATATTGTTCTCGAATCCACTAACATATCATACATTAGGCTGAATTTTAGCTTTTGCCCTACAATATTTTGAATAATATAAAAAATATATATAGTTCAAGTTGGTTTGGTGTCTATTTAATTTAAACGAATAGACATTTTTTAAAATTCAGTTCTATTAAATATAAAATTAAAAATTTATTTAGTTTTGTATTAATAAATGAATTAATTTTTAGAACTTACAAATATATCATATAAATATATTCTAAGTTTTTTAAAATTAAAAAAATAAAACTAGCATAAGACAAAGAAAATAGTATACTATTTTTAAATTATAAAAATCCTGTTTTTTTACAAATTGTCGGGTTGTTATATTTTCAATCCTACGTATACATTGCCAAAGTGGCAAAGTCAATTCCTTTACAATAACTAAATATTTGCCTAATTTTAATCGACAAATGGCATAAGACAAAAAAAAAAAAAAAAAAAAAAAAAAAAAAAAAAAAAAAAAAAAAAAAAAAAAAAAAAAAAAAANGGAAAAATAGAAACAGATATTTTTTCCGATATATATATACCCTTTGTGAGAACCCGCTGAACAACTCTTCTTTTTGCCTGATCGAACCATTTCAACTGCATAGCGGGAATCTCTATGCTCTGATAGATCACAGTTTTTCTCGCTCTCTCTCTCTCTATCTTTCTCTCTGTTTCTCTCTGCAAGACAAAGCCACCGGAAGCAATGGCGTCGTCGGCAGCTAGGATTACGTTTCGCGTTGTCATGGTGGTAGTCCTCCTCCTCGTCATTTTCTATGTCGGTCGTCCTCTGTACTGGAAGATTTCCGCCACTGTCCATGACATTCGCCGGAACAAACAGACCGTCAAAGAAGGTGTGTTTAATTTGATGTTAAATTTGTATGTTTATGCTCGCCGGTGATTTGAAATGGAGTTTCAATTCTTTGTGTTGGACCTGCATTTCAGGTTTCTCTCAAATCGTTCTTGAAGCTCAGAAATCGGTGGGATGGTACCACGACGAGTCGGACTCGGGCGTCCATGATGGAGCTGATGGAAAGAAGGCTGGATCGGTTGCTGCTCGGAGGCTGCTTCATCAGGTTTCGTGAAAATCTCAGTTATTTGAATTGTGATTAGTCCTGAGAATTGAATGGTTTCATATGCATTAGTAAAGATAAATCAACGGATCTGGTTTTGTTTTGTTTTTGTTTTGTCGTAATAAAGTGATATAATGACTGAAGTAGCAACTATTGAATTAGTTTAGTTAAGAAACCGCAATGCTTCAGCGTTCAGCCTTCAGTGTTGCCACTATGCATTGTTAGTCACTCGGATATTGTGTATAGTGATATTTGTACCTGAGACTTGGTGAACCAATACTTCGTAAAGACTTATTCTTACACAGACAAAAAAGAGGAAGAAGATATAACTAGTTTTTAATCTTAGCCTTCCCTCCGAACAGATCCAGATATGTATCTTACATGAGCGACCTTGGCTGATATTGTGAACAAGTATTTATAATTTAAGACTAAAAATATGGTAGAGGTGGAAATGCGTACATAAGATGACAAGAACTGAAGATGGCAGTGGTAGCTTGTGATAGTTTTTGTTACTATGACTTGCTAGTTGGACATTTAGTGCTGATAAAGCAATTCCAAACAAACTCGACTAGTTGAAGTATAATGGAGTAGGCTTCAATAAGCAAATTTTAGAAAATGACATATATCTTTGGAACTGTCTAGATAGAACAGAAGACTTTGTGGCACTGTAGTTGACCATAGAAAGAAAGCCATTCCGCCCTACTGTCTTGTAATCACGTTTCATTGCTGCTACTCACAAGCTCAAGTGCAGCAAACATGACAAATCTCACTTGCATTAAGTTATTGCCCTTGTGCAAGTAATTTATTTTTTCCTGTTATTTATTTTGTGGTAATTCCTTTAATATGAAATAAGTGGTTACCTCTGTCCCAAGTCTTTGAACGTAACGTGTATACCTACCTCATCTCGTCCTTGTAAACATGAGAAGGGAGAGAAGGAAGGATTGCTGCAGAATATTTGAGCAAATTGATACGATAGTCGTGTTACAAACTTCAAAGTTTGAAGTAACACAGTGTTTTCTAGGAAGTTTCACATTGAAATTCATTGTACTAAGTCTAGACACTTTTCTCCAATCAAGGTACAAGGAAACCTCTGATCCAAGACTTGACGCATTATATGATCCTTGTAGTTAATCAACCCTGTAGCTATGATAAAGGGAGACTGGTAAATTTCAGAATTAGGATTTTGAATGAGTGAACTAGATATAATATCTTGGCTTCTAGAGGAAATAGAAGCATTTTGACCATCCTTAGCTCTCTGGAGTCTGAATTGGTTGAGTTGAACAGCTCAAAATCTTTGCATTCTGTTGTTCCCCTCTAAGAAAGCCGAATCTTACAAATCTCCATGCCAGCTGAAAAATATGGACTGCCACTAGAATACGATAGATTTCCAAATTCAACCTTTGTATTAAACATAAAAATATCATACACATAATTGTCTCCGTCCCTACAACACTACATCGAAAAAACCAGAGGAGACTCTAAACCATTAGCAGTTCCTGCAGTTCATCTTTCTAAATATTAACACAAAATAAGCTTAAATGGGATAAGATACATCATGAATTGTTGTCAACTACATAGTTCCTTATGTTATGACAGCTTGGAACAAAGTATCTGTTCAATATTGCTGGGGAGAACAAAATTAAAATGAATATGGAATAGTAGTCTTGATTTATGTTATAATCTGCTACTTCAAACATCACCTTCAATGAAGACTTTTCCATCCTTGTGAAAGCTCTTGCTTCTTCCATCACAAAGTGGTGGATTCTCGTCTCAAGGCTTTACCCTTTTTTTTTTTTTTAAACTTTGCGTGAGAAAATTTGTTTCATGTCTATATCTTATATTAATTTTCTTGTTGTGCATGTGTGGAGATAAAATGTGGAGATTTCAGTGGCAGGACTTCTGTTATTTCATCTTAGAAAACTTATTGCCAACTTCTGATGATTGTATGTATCTGGGTATACCATTATGTTTCGTTTAACTCAAGTTTTTATGATTTCTATGTTAGAATAGGACAAGTGGTAGGGGGAAAAAGAACCGTTTAAAAAAGTGTGCAAGAAATATTTCTTTGAAATCCTCGGTATGAGCTATTTAAGATCATAATTCATGAATGCTATATATCCATCAAGTATTTCTGACACCGAGTTGCCGTATGACAATTCTTTACAAATATCCATTGAAATTTTCACCCGTCCAAGAATTTCACCCTCCCTGTTGAGAGGCATGTCACACTCTTCCATAAGAAAGATCCTTCTTCCGGATAAATTATCGAAATTTTTCTTCAAGGAGGGGCAGCAAAATGCATCCTTTCTTTCTTTCATGTTTCAAATTATAGTCTCATATCTAGTATTTATGTTCTATATTGGGATAATGTAGTTGAAAATTATGGTACAACCCTCCCTTAAAACTAGCCGTAAAAGCCCTCTCCCGAACGTGTAATCCATGCGGAATAGCTGCACTCAGACACAATTGGTAGAGCTTTTTCTTACCTTTAAAACCAACATGAAAAGAGGAGTCCTCAAATATTTATAAGCACATGCCAAGACAGGTCTAGTTCACAATGTGGAACTCCATTGGAATCTTTAAATACAACCATTTTATAACATTGACATCACCCAGAAAAGTGGCATGGTTTAGAAAATACTTCCTCTGCAATAAACTTCCACACAGGTCTCATCAAATAGAAGAACAGTAATTTCACAAGGACCTCCGAGAAAACGAAAAAACAACATTCCCATCAACTCTAATAACAAGTACTCCAGAAGTATTCTCTAGCCTTTTGTGAATATCAGCAGACTTAGAATAGCAATTCTGTTGTAGGGATTGACCCACCAGCAGCCACAATTTGTTGCTCCATCTGCAATTAACATATAAAACCCTTAGAAATTAAGAAGGATCTGCTAGTTTTTAAAACAGCAGTCTCATGTACTGACCCTGAATAGATTCTCAAACTTGTTTTTCACCAGGCAGGTCTCTTGCTTTAGTTGTTGCAGATATCTCAGGCACCTGCTCCGAACCCAAAAATTTCCTTGTGTTTATAAGCTAATTTCATCCAATATTGCTCATATGTTGTAGGAGCTTTAATAGGAAAAACTTCTGACTTTTTTTTAATAATAATACGTAAATACCCTTTTTTGATAACTCGGGCTAAAAGACGATAAAGAAAAGGTTCAATAATAGTGAAGTATTTCATGGTAAAAAAAATTGAGACCTCAAAAAGTTTGGGACTGAAAGGAAAAATAGATAAAATTCAAGAACAAAAACCGTACTTGAATCTAAGCATCATAACAACCCAGCTTTAGCCTTCAAAAGATAAGAGCTCACTCACCCTTCAATGTTCTGTTCCTCACAGAAGCTGCGGAGGGTAATACAGACATTTTTAACCCTCTGTGCACCTATGCTGTTAACCACAAAAGTCACAAAATCCTTCATTCAGTTTAGTTTTCAGTGCTCAAATTGATGAGTTTTTTCTAGAGAGAATACTCTATTTAATTCTCTTTTAGAGTTCGAAAATCGCAAGCTGCCAAATGAAAACTTTATTCACTCTATGCTTAATAAATTAGGGGGAAAACTGGCTGTTTGGGAGCTATTATGCAAGCTAGCCTTCTTTTTAGGCAAAAAATTAAGCATAAACATGATTAAGTAACAGTTTCCCTCAAATATCAAAACTTTTATAAACAAACCCATAAAACTAGTTTTCGAAATTGCTCCCAAAAGCATATAAACCTTCATGAACACTAGGATATGAGGGGAAAACAGGTATTAGAAACTTGGTGCCTACCTAGAACTGCTTCCTTTAAGCTGGTGAACATGGCCATCAACCTTTTGAAAGTCCACATCAGGCTCTTCTCTGTAAAAAAAGGTTCAGAGAAAAAGGAAAACTGATATCAAAACAAAGATCAAAGAAACCCGTAGATAGAAAAAGAAAAAGAAAAAAGCTTTGAGAAGCCTCACAAAGCTCTTGTTAGATCATTGAGAAGCCTTTCAGAATCCTCAAAGAAAAGAGAGACCACTTCAACAATGAAATCTGGGTTGCCCTCATCTTGCAGTTTCTGCAGCTCTATAAACTGACTGTCCAAGAAACCCTACTCTCTCCAAACACCAGAAACCAAACAATAAATAAATCAAGAAACTGAAACTACAAAGCAAGAAAACAAACCCCATTAAAGATTTGATCTTAGTTTTTGTTTTTTGTTCATACCTCCATGAATAGCGACTTTGTGTACTCAACCCATTGCCTCTGCATCAATCCCACCTCCATGCTTGCTTGCACTACACGCAAGAAACAAATAAAACTCCGTTATCAAAACTGCAACCCAAAATTGCAGATTTTTGAGGAAAAATTGCTTCAGACAAAGGGTTTTGAATGCCAGAAAAAACCTTTCAAAAATTTTGAGTAATAATGCAAAGCTTTTCCCTTTACTTTTAGGTATTATTATTGGTTGCACTTAAACTAGCAGACCAACCCAACTTTCCGTCTTCTCTGGATTTCTGTGCTGCTGCTGATTATTTGTGTCCCCAACCTCCCCAATTTCCTCTCTCTCTCTCTCTCTCTCTCTCTCTCTCTCTCTCTCTCTCGGCCTTTGTGTCATTTATTCATTTATGAGCCTCAACTCTGAAAGGAGTCCTTGAGCTCAACATTGTTTTCTCTGTTCTGGTTTATTATAATATTCCTTTTGACTGGTCTTTTTTTTTCTTTTTCTTGAGAAACTATTGGTTGTGGTTAATCGTTTTAAGTTATACGCTTGATGTTATCTGAAATAAGACTTCATGGTTCTTGTCATCTATTGTCCTTGCACGCACTATTACCATATTCTACTTTAGCCCATGGTCCTTGTACTCCTAATTATTTCTTATTTCAAACCTTAACTTTGTGTGATGGATAGCAAATGATTTTGTATAATATTTTGAACACTTTAGAACAGTAGAGATTAAGCGTCCCAGTCTAATAAAAGTTGAAGGACTAGAATTAGATTGAAATCTTGAAATTCAAATGAATAATCTCGTCCTCTCAAAATATTCAGATTCTATATTTTACATAATATTATTACAGCTCTCTTTCAGTGAAATCAGTATCTTAAGCTAAGGTTATTTGATTTGTTTTAGATGGGTTTGATTAAAAACCAAGAAGGGACAGAAAATTGGACCAAAACCCCTTTTTGCTTTATGAGGTAAAAGAAGACAATGGTATGCCTTAGCATTTTGTTCATCGCCCATTTATTTCTTCGAGAGTCACTAACAACGTGGATAGGGAATCCTTATCATTTTTTCAATCTCCACTATATATACTTTTATTTTTTAATTATTATTTTATTAGAAAAGAAAAGAAAAAACAGAATTCTCGTAATGATGGGTTGGAACCATATTCTCATTGTTGATAGTAAAAACGAATATATTCTATTAAGCTTTCAAAGAGATAAAACTGCAGTGTGGTCGTGAATTTAACCCAATTGTTTGATATACAATAAATAAAAACATTTTAATTTTAAAAAAATATCCATCAATTATATAGATGTCATTCCGTCAAAACTCTGATTTAGTAATAAAACAGTGGTATCAAATTCTTTCTTTGAAACTATTATCTTATGTTGATTTCATTTTTAAATCTTAAATTTCCATTTATTGCTTTATATAATTTAAAACTTCAAAATAACCTATATATAAAAAGACAAAAAAAAAGAATGATAAGATATTATCACATAGGTTATGTTAGTATTTTATTTGAAAATTTGAATTTAAAATTGAAAAATAACATCTATTTTAAAGAACGAAAAATGTTTACATTTTTATAGATTTTTTTAATAAAAAAATAATAATGGAAGGTTCTATTTTCTATATTAGAAAAATAAAAATTTATTTTTAAAAAAGTAATGGCATTGTAATACCATACCACCAAATCTTACCCCATATTATTAAAGTACCTGCAATTTGTTCCTAAGGCATCACTCCCACATAAAGATTAAATAATTAGCGGGTTGACCAAATAGCTTTCAAGTACTTTTAGCTTATTAGATGGGAAAAAATAATTATAAAAATGAAAAATAAAAAAATAAGAATTAGCAGTTCATACCATAGTGTTATTGGGTGATGGGAGAAAGGAATCTCCATGGCCACTTTAGAGATGCCTGTTGAGTGAAGCATCTTGTTGTTCATTATCTTGCAGCTTGTTTTATTATTGATATGTCCAACATTTGCATATTCGCACTTTTACCTATTATCACCATGTAGCTTATGGAATCTTTCCTTCTAATAAATGACCAAAAACGGCTAGTGTAACGGTCCAGATCCACCGCCAGCATATAGTTCTCTTTGGACTTTCCCTTTCAGGTTTCCCCTCAAGGCTTTAAAATGCGCTAGAGGAAGGTTTTTACATCCTTATAAATGGTGGTTTGTTCACTCTCCAACCAATGTGGGACATCAAAGCTAGCTTTTCTCATTAATATATTAAATGAAGAATTTGTCAAAAACTGAGTGAGAGTGAGAGGATGATGATTAGATTTTGACCTCTTTCCTTCCTTTGTGTCTTTCAGTTTCAGATGGCTTGAAGTCCTGCTGGGTTCCTCGAATTTTTTGAACTCATCACACAACCATATTTACAGAGCAAAATATGATGCCAAGAGATGAGGTCAACCAGCAGCAACAAGCCAACTACCACCTATCGAGCTGGGGGGATGGCTAAATGTAGTTTTCCGAACATATAACGAAAATAAAAAAAGTATAGCAGTTTTCTAAATTCTAGAGAGATTGATCGATTGGATATAGATGATCTCATAAGACGATGAAACGATTCATTTTCAATGTCTAGAAAGGTTGAAAATTATGTTTTCAAACTCGTAAAAAAATATTCCGAGCGAGAAGTTAGGCTCCTTAATCACTTCAAAAAGTCCCTCCCTAACTATTTCGTTGCTACATCAGCCAAATTACTGTTTCCTATAATGTAGATAGAGATAAACTATAGCTTTTAAAGCTACAATACTCCTATAAGAAAAATGAACATAATAAAGGTAGTCTTATCAATTGAAAAACGAAAGGAAAAAAAGAAAGGGTTATAATTACCAAGGCTACTGCTTTATGCTTCCGTGCTTCAGACTGCAATAAGTGCTTTTCATTCCACAATGACTGACGTGCCAAACGACACCAAAAAATAAAAGGTTAAGAATTCATGACTGAGTGACAACTTTATCCAAGTCATCATATATTTCCTTTTAGAAGAAACAATACCTCAAGTGCCACTCAAAAGGAAAGAAAATTTCAAACTAACCCAATAATTTTAAAATACTACGATTAATATTCACCAAAGACATGAATTTTTATCGTCTAAAGGTATGGAAATTTATGAGTGGAAAGAACATACTGTTGAGATCAACAGGTCCTGCAACTCCTCCTACAGTAGCCAGGAAGCTCTGGAGATCCGACCATGTACTCTGGGTTTTTGGTGCATTCTCCTAAGGCAGCCCATCTCTCACAGCTTTCATTTAGATCAGTACAGTTCCCAACGTTTGCTAAGTTTTTGCTGAAAGAATCTACGTGAATCCACTTTGTTGCTGACCATTTTTCTCCTTCAAGAACAGGGCAACCTCCATGTAGACTTTTGGTGTCCGGGATGGCATTTGGTTCAAGGCTAAAGAAGAGCAGGGCATCGCCTTTCTTTGGTTTCACTACACCGTTCCAAATGGGAATAAAATGAGATAAAGCAAATGGATTTCATGCAGGTTTTATAGTTTGATAAGTACTGAAGAAGTAACAATTCACCTGCGATTCCTTTCCTTGCACAGTCTGAGAGATCCTCGTCAGTTTCAGAAGCCCTCCTGTGGGGAGATTTCTGCTCACAGAGGTTATATATAACAAGGTTAAACAAATTCATATGCGACTTTAATACAAATTATTGAGTTTTATTGAAAGTTGATGAAAAGTTTCAGTAATCCAAGATGTTTCATGTGTAGTCCAATTCACCAATAGTTTTGTTTGACTTCAAAAATCGAAAATCGAAAATTTCAGTTCTTAGCAATTGAAATTTTCTACAACAATTAATGCCCCTCTAAGGTGGATTCTATTGCATCCACAATGAATATGTTTCAATTCATAGACATTTTGATTGAGAAACAGAATCATGGAAAGAGTTTTGAATGGGGTAACGGGATTTGATATCGTCTTCCTGAACAATATATAGGTCTAGAAAATTATGGTAAAGTTCTCTGGTTTATCCAACACTGAGTCTTCCCAGAAAAACCCTAGTTAGAGAGTGGGCCATTTCATCAGAAAGCTGAGTGGTAAGGTTTATTATATAGAGAGTACTGAGATATAAGAAGAGGTGATCTTCCAATTGAACATGAGGAGTATCAGAGTAGTTCTAGCTAGTAAAGTAGAAAAAAAAATATTTATTACCCTGCTAGAGGGGAAGGTTATAAAGAATGTTTCGTTCTCCTCCACAACTAATGTGGGATCTCACAATCCACCCTCCTTCAGGGTCCAGCATCCTCGCTAGCACTCGTTCCCTTCTCCAATCGATGTGGAACCCCCCAAATCCACTCCCCTTTGGAGCCCAACGTCCTTGCTGGCACACCGCCTCATGTCCACCCCCTTCGGGACTCAGCCTCTTCGCTAGCACATTGCCTGTGTCTGGCTCGGATACTATTTGTAACAGAAGCCCACCGCTAGCAGATATTGTTTTTTTTTGCTTTCCCGCAAGGTTTTTAAAACGCGTCTGCTAGGGGGAGGTTTCCACACCCTTATAAAGAATGCTTCGTTCTCCTCTCCAACCGATGGGGGATCTCACACATATCATCATTTTCTGCCCAGCTTATTTAAATTAAGAGACTCAATAATCTTTCCCTAAATAAAGTGAACATAAAGGAGTATAACAGAGTAGTTCTAGCTAGTAAAGTAGTTTCTGAATCAACACTCGAACTAACCTCTGCCATGGGGAAAACTGTTTCACCGCCTTTGGTCACATCAGAGAGATACATGAGGACAGTAGCCAAACGATGTCCTCCCCAGGCAATATTCACCTTGTCAACAAAGTAATCATAGTGTGATTCATATCTCTGCCCATGCTCATATCTCAATACCTGAATGTCTTCCCCATTTTCTGAAAGTGAAAAATACACCACACATTAAGCAGCAATATTGGGCATGACATCCATCCAATACATATACTCTCCTTGGCTGCCCCATGGTATAAAGACATCATGAACGTTACTTATAGAAAATCAGTTGTAGTTATTATCATGAATGTTACTTATAGAAAATCAGTTGTAGTGATTCAAATATATATAATGTAACAGCTCAAGTCCACTACTAGTAGATATTATCCACTTTGGCCCGATACGTATCGCCGTCAGCCTCACGGTTTTAAAACACATCTACTAGGAAGAGGTTTCCACACCCTTATAAGGAATGCTTCGCTCTCCTCTCTAACCAATGTAGGATCTCACAATTCAACCTCCTTGGGGGCCAGCGCCCTCGCTGGCACACCGCATGACGTCGGGCTCTAATACCATTTGAAACAGCCTAAGCTACCACTAGCAAATATTGTATGTTTTACCCCTAACGTATTGCCGTCTGCCTCACGGTTTTAAAACGCGTTTGTTAGGGAAAGGTTTCCACACCCTTATAAAAAATGTTTCGTTCTCCTTCCCAATCGATGTGAGATCTCACATATAACATAACATATCAATGGTGAATTATGCGATTTGATAGTAAACAAATCGTATACCTTTTGGAAGAAAAGTCCACGCAGCAATTTTATCCTCTATGCCAGAAACAATAGCATCCTGAATATCAAATAAAAATGTAAATGCGCAATACAAACATGGGGTAATAAGAGATCTCAACTGATACTTAATAGAACCAAAGGAAGTATTCATTGCCATACCATAAATTAATTTTAAGACACAAGTGGGAAGAGCACAAAGCCCACTGGTCTAGACAAGATATTAGATCAATTGTAACATAACGGCTCAATCTTTTGAGACTAGTCCTGATTTAACAAGATAAGAGTGAAGGAAGTTTTAAGTTATTGATTCTGCAAAATTGTTTTCTCCCTAATTTTGTTTTAGGACCTCCTGGATCAAAAACTAACATCTAAAGCTTAAACACAAGAGGCAATGTTTATTAGTGCATCCATGCTATCAGGAACGTTCCTATCGTAATGTGATTGTTTAACCTCTTTGAGAAGGCAATCTATTTCAGTATCGTAACAGCGAAGTTTCTTCCATTTAGTTTAATTCAATAAATAGCTTCAATGACGAGTAGTAACGGATGTTTGTTTCCGATCAAAAACAAAAACCAAAAGAGACAGTCGAGAAAATATCCAGAAAAACTGGAAGATTATTTTGTAGGGAGATCAAAACCAACCTTGCTCTTAGGAATGAACATTCCTGAGCTCGTTCGAACAGTACTGAGCTTGCTCTTTCCTGACTCATTATCAGCAACCTCAGATCTCTTTAGCTCGGATCTCGCCTATCGCAGAAGAAAAACAGAGATTCACATTGACGGTATGTATTCCATATCAAACTCAATGATGAATGTCACTAATCTTAACTTACAATAGAAATCAGGTGGTCGCATTCTAGGTCCGTGAGAAAACCTTCATATACAAAAGCTCTGCAACATCAGTGAAATCATCTAATCAAAATTTGGAAAATAGAAGATAACTTAATTACTAATTTACTATCAGCACTAAGTTAAAGGTCACTGAACTCAACCTAGACGACCAAAACTTCGAAGCTAAAACAATCAAGAGTTAAATACTTTCCAGTTCCACAACTTTCTCAGCAAACAAACACAATAGAACAAAAAAATAAAAATAAAAAAGAGACATGCATTTGAAATCGATTCTGCTAAAAACCTTGGTTTCCATGAAATCTGCTTCACTTTACTAGGATCTACGGTGGTGCTCGCCGAACGAGCAGGCGAACAAATGGATTCTCGAACAACCGATGCAATCGAAATCAAGAAGATGAATAACAGAGAGCGAAATCTGGACATAATTTCGCTTGGATCAAAATAGAAAGAGAGTGAGAGAGAGAGAGAGAGAACTATGGAAGAAAATTTGTTCGAGGTTTCCAAATCCAGGATTTCTCAGAGCTTCCTCTCACACCAGTCAACGTCGAACAGCTAAATAGTAAAGCCAACTGCCCGCTCTTTAAATTNAATAAATTAAATCTTACGTCACGTTACGTACAAATTATAAATGATTTGTAGGGCTTAGGGAAACCTAATTTCAAAACCTCAAAGTAAATGGAGAGATTTATAGTTCATGTGGAACTAAAATTATAGAAAATATTTACTAACAATTTCATTTCAACAATATAGAAAATTAAATTACAAAAATACCCTTACTCGAAACCACCGAACAAATTAAAGAGAAGCTTCGTTTATTTGCAATGTATTAGAAAGACGTTTTTTTTTCTCTCTTTCAACGTATCATTTCCGATAGAGGTGATTCTTATGCTAAACCTTCATGTCCTTCACTCGTTTTACCCTAACAAGTATCTCAGAAATTAAAACAAAAAATAATAATAACATGAAAAAATAAGTAATAGACCTCTCCATATTTATATGTCGGAGGCAATATTGTTCAAATTTAAGTTAGTTAAGTACATGGTTATATACCTTTGAAAGTACTTGCGTAAATATAAAAATTTGTACTTATACCCCTATCAGTTAGAAATACAAAGAAGAGAACATAAACATATTGGGGTCATTTGATCGAGTATAAATGCATGAGAATTAGGTATAAATTTATCTAAACATCGCACGTTCCTAAAACAATTTCCAAATGTCGATCCATGTCAGTTAAATACTTCGTAGAATTATACTCCTCTGCATCCAAAAGCTCTGCAGAGTATGTCCTTCGAAGTTTTGACTTCTGTCGCTTTACACGCTGCAAACTATCTTCATCCCCTTTCAGAATTTGAACAATCTGCATATAAATGTACCAAAATACTCTACTTAAATCATTTCATACCGACTTACAACATCTTAAAGAAACAAAACTTCATCTTCTCTAGGAAACTCGTTGAGTTTAAATGACAAACATGAGCATTAATTGGATACAAGGACAAGGAAAAAGAGAGATTCTCCACAATTATATGATATTGTCCACTTTGAGATTCTCATGGATTTGCTTTTGGTTTCTCCAATTATTAGTCGACATGGGACTACTCTCTCACCAATCCTCAACAAATACACCATGTGAATATGTTTTCAAAATTTATGGATGAAAAGCTCATTGATACTATTTGTTTCGATAAACTAATAACATGGACTAAGTAATGAACATATAGAATTGAATGTTGAATGTTTGAAAGTACACTAACTAAAATGGAACAATTTTAACCCAAGAAAATTTTATCTTCTCTAGGAAACTTGTCCAATTTCAATGTTTAGAAATGAAAGGCAGTCTCTTGCTCAAACGCAGGGATGATAATCTTTGTCCCTGAAGCAAGATTGGAGACGGGAGAAGGAAAAAGAGAGGTATCTTTTTAAGTTTTAATAAGATAAAACACAAGGAAAATGATGAACAATGGGAGGATTGGAATTCACATTACATCAGTCAGATTGGTCATGGTAATCAGGATTATCTAGATTTGACAGTTATTCAAAGAGAAAAATCGAATATTTTCTTCAAGAAAAAGTGCATACCTCACTCATTTCTGGCCGTTGAACTGAAGATTGATCTATGCACATTGAAGCTACGGATATCAAACGGTTCATTTGTTGGGTGTCGAATGCGTCAGCAAGTGATGTATCGACAAGCTCCTTGAGATCTTGTTTAAGAAGTATAGGTTTCGCCTGCAAATGGTTTTAAAACAGACCAGTGTTGATAAACAAAATTGTCCCAAAGAACTGGCAAAAGTGAGGTTCAAGTAGCTGACTTACCCACATCACGAGGCTTTGCTGTGCGCTATCTATTGCTCGTCGTCCCGTAATAAGTTCCAACAACAGTACTCCATAGGCATAGACATCAGTTTTTTCATCAACAATTCCATGCATAAAGAACTCGGGAGGAAGGTACCTATAATCCTCAGATGAGTCAGAAAAGGAGGATGTTGGATGAGTAGGTGTAACATCCCAAACCTACCACTAACAGATGTTGTCTGTTTTAGCTCGTTACGTATCGTCATCAAGCTCATAGTTTAAGCACACGTTTACTAGGGAGAGGTTTCCACACTCTTATAAGGAATGTTTCGTTTCCCTCTCTAAATGATGTGTGATCTCACAATCCACCCCCTTTCGCTGGCACACTGTTAAGGAATGTTTCGTTTCCCTCTCTAAATGATGTGTGATCTCACAATCCACCCCCTTTCGCTGGCACACTGTCTAGTGTATGGCTCTCATACATTTATAACAACACAAGTCCACCGCTAATAGATAGTCCGCTTTGGCCCGTTACGTATCGCCGTCAGTCTCACGGTTTTAAAATGCGTCTACTATGGAAAGGTTTCCACACCCTCATAAGGAATGTTTCGTTTCTCTTCTCCAACCGATGTAAGATCTCACAATCCACCCCCTTGGGGGTCCAGCATCCTCGCTAGCACACTGCTCGGTGTCTAGCTCTAATACTAACGTAACAGCACAAATCCACCACTAACCGATATTGTCCGCTTTGGCCCAGTCAGCCTCACGGTTTTAAAACATGTCTACTATGGAGAGAATTCCACACTTTTATAAAGAATGTTTCGTTTCTCTTTCCAACCGATGTGAGATCTCATGAGTAGGATTTAAAAAATTCTTAGTAATAACTTTCAATCCACGTACCCGAATGTTCCTTCAAACTTTGACACAGTATGGTGAGTCCATCGATCTGGCAGCCACTTAGCAAGCCCAAAGTCAGAAATCTGGATTCATTTTCAAGCAGTCACCAAACTAAATTTGAAACATATAATGTATCTCTTTTGCGAATCAGCAGTACGAAAGATTTTGAAACTGCAGGATATTCAGATATTATGTAAAGATTTTTAATTGATGTAATCACTCTCAATGCTTGAAATTTACGAGCCAATCGAAATGTATGAATGCAAAGCAAAGGAAAATCGTTTATGTTTGCACATTTTCAACTTTCCTGCATTTCTTCTGCAACAATGTATTGTTGGGACTACCGAGGCAACACTCGGATAGCTGTCACAAAGCATATAAGCATACCTGAGGCTCAAAATCATCTCTTAGCAATATATTAGCAGCCTTAATATCTCTGTGGATTATTCTTCTTTGGCAGCCTTCATGAAGATACAAAAGACCTTCAGCAATTCCTAGAGAAATCCTATACCTGGTTGGCCAATCCAGTCTCTCCTTTGATTCTACATTATACCGGCGGAATTAGCGATAAATTAAGCTGTTAGAAATGCAAAAGCTTGACAGTGAAGAACAAACCATAAAGTATGGATGCCAGGCTCCCATGGGGTGATAAATGAAGTATAAGGTGCATTCCCCCGTCAACTCCGTACCCAATTACACTCGCAATATTAGGATGATCAACATGAACTATAATTCCGAGCTCAGACAAGAAGTCTGCAGTCATCTCTTCTGGGTTGCCTCTTGTAAGCCGCTTGATCGCGACTAATTGCCCATCTTCCAACTGCCCCTTGTAAACTTCAGAATAACCGCCCTCACCAATCAAGTTTTCTTTGGAAAAGAGAAAAAGGGTGTTTATCAGCATACAAACTTATACCATAAAAAGGGAGGGCATCAAAATTTCCATCAACAAGGCTATCTCGGCGTTTAGAAATATACCTTGGCTGAAGTTATTGCTTGCAGCTTGCAGCTCTGAAAGTGTGAAATTCTTCCAAGAAGATCTGAAGTAGCAGAACTCAGTCTCTATGGCAGAGTCCATCACTGGTGATAACGTCGGAAGAACATCCTCTCTAATTCTTTTGCTCTTTTTTCTGGTGAGCTTTGGAACAGATTTAAGAGGAGGAAAGGTTTGAAATCGCATTTGAGGTCCTTTCATCAGTAAGCGAATGAAACCTTTCCAATGACTCAGATTTCTTGAGTCCGGATGATCTTCCCAATCGGAAGTGCTGGCCAGGGAAGTAGTTGTTTCACAATCCAAGTTTCTTGAGCAGTCCTCGAGCACCCCTCTTGGAGATGATTCATTTTTTCTTTCAACGTCCAAATCTAATAATCTCAAATCTACCGAGAATAGAACCATAACATTAGTACATTAAATACTTGCAGGAGCTTAGAGATCTTCCTAATTCAAAACACAAATTTCAAAGCAATACGAGCATAGTAGAAACTTAGAGATTATCATACCATGAATGACAATTGTGTCGGAGAATCCACGCACTCTTCTGCTCCCTGAAGTGGGAGTGCCCACTGCTTGATCTGCCTGATCATTTGATTGGTTTTCTGTCTGATCACTTGATTGATTTTCGGTCTGATCATTTGATTGGTTTTCGTCAACAGTGTCGCCTGAATCATTGCTGCTCAACAAATTTCCATGTCAACAAGTAATTGACAGCATAAAAGCTCCAAGGAAAAATCTCCAAAAATAACCCAATATAAAAATGAAGAAGAAATGGCCAACAGGAAATTGCAGAAAGTATAAACCAGACAAGGAAGAACCAACAAAATAGAATAGGCCAACTTTAGGATTATCTTAGTTATAGGTTGAACTCGCCCTACGGGTTACCGTTTCAAATCCCCGCCCAACAATTGTAATATTTGTTAGAAATGCAAACAAATATATTTGTTAATGCCAAATCTTCAAACATGTAATAGGGATGTGCAAAATCAAGCCAGTTTCGTTTGTTTTCCATTCTTTATGTCCAAACCGATAGCTAATGGTTTGATTAGGTTCATCAATTTTCTTTCATATCCAAACTAAGGCGCAAAGGCCTAAAGAATACCTTCGAAACATCATCCAGCCAAGAACAGGGACTGCTAGAAATTTAAAAGATTAAAAAAAAAATGAAAACAATCAATGGAACATACACAAATAAATGTGATGCAATCCAAGTAGAGAGGGAAAAACCTTTCGGACGCTTGAGGTTCAATCGAATCGCACCAAGCTATATCCTCCGACTCTTGCTGATCCAATTTGTCTACAGTTGAAGGTTCCAACACCTTCGATCTTTGCAACGTTCGCTCGGACGCCTTACTACTTCAGAAAACAACCACAACTCGTCAGGGTCAAGCACCTCAATCATTCTATCCTTACTTGTAAACTTGATTATTAATTGTGCTACTAATGAAATCTGGAGAAAACAATCATATTTTCCCTAATGTCTTGAAAACAAATGCAAACCGAACCCTAAAAATAACGATTACGGAATCAAAATCCCGCACGTCACGATCAGCGATCCTACAGAATCAAATGATCTCATACATTTTCACATCTTATTACTTCAGAAAGAAACAACTTGTCAATCTCAACCACACACAGTCTTTTCAATCATTACTTCTAAACATGAACTATTGCGCATATGTTGAAATCTGCAAATACCGTGTCGCTCTTTAAAAAACATGCAAACAGAAACCTAGAAATAGCTATTGTGAAATCAAAATTCCAAACGTTGCAATCAGCAAACCTACAGAATCAAACGATCTCATACATTTTCACATCGCGAAAGCTGAAAAAGAAAGCAAAATCAAAAGCAAATAATAATAAAAACAACAACAACAATAATTACCTGGTGGAAGAAGCCGGAGATTCAGGATCAGAGTCCATGAATCTCCTAAACGGGAAAAAGAAGAAGGAAGCAATTTTGAGCTTCCAAGGAAATCACGGAGGAAGAAACAGAGGAGACTCGACGACGGCGAGATAGAGAGGAAGAGGAGAGTAAAGGTCCGCATGAATTCAAATCGCCATTTCCAACGTAGCTAGTATTCTTGATTGATCTCCGAAATTTGGTGCTCCATACTCGGATTTAAATTTGCATATTCGCTCAAGTTGTACGTCATTCTGTAATGAACAACGGCGACCATTTGAGGAGTTGTAATTTTCCCGGGAAAATCTGTTCTTGTCTTTTCAGTTTTTGACACGTGGCATTTCAAATTCCCCTGTTTTGTTTGTGCCAAATCTCAGCCTTCCATCTCCTTTGCATAAATCACAACCAACGGATTTTTCTATATTTAAAAAAAAAAAAAAAAAAACTAAATTATGCAAAATAACCGTTTCTCAAGCTATAATAGTATTTTAAAGCTATAATAACCGTCAATCTCATTGTAATAATATTTTTAATTTAGAAAAAAATCATTTAAAATAATGCAAAATTTTACGTACAAAAACTAAGTTCAATAAAACACTATATGAAATTAAAATTTGAAATCTAAGCTTTCCCCTTTAGAATTAAGTTTCTATTTAATTCTTAAATTGGCTTTTATTTGATCTCTATATACAATAATAATAATAATAATAATAATAATAAATAAAAAACGCGTATTCATTAATTGTAATTAACATATGTCAATATTTTTACAATCATTCCCTTAGATCAATTACTTAGATCAATTAAGAGCCAACTATTTTTCGTAAAAAATCAAAACACAGTGCCATTCATGAAATTTTTGAAACTTTAATAACTAAATAGAAATTAAAGGAAAATAAATATTGTAATTAGCATATGTCAATATTTTTACGATCATTCCCTTAGATCAATTAAGAGCCAACTATTTTTCGTAAAAAATCAAAACACAGTACCATTCATGTAATTTTTGAAACTTTAATGACTAAATAGAAATTAAAGGAAAATAAATATTGGTTAAAAATATTTTTTTACCCAAAATTATATTAATGGTTAATGATTAATGAAAGAGTAACATATTTATTTTTTAAGTAGAGATTAATATAATATATTAAAAAAAGTTTTAAACGATTTTCTTTATTGGAACTCAATAACCATTAATTATACACATTAATGCACATCCCATGATACACCAAAAGTCGTGTTTCATTCAAAGCCTTTCTTAAAGAAGTGAAAAAAGCCTACCAGAAATTTGCTTCTTTTAACAGATTGGATCTATCAATCTCGACCATATAATTATTTTTGAAAAAAATTGTACACCGAGAAATGGTTCTCAATCACAATCACCGAGTTTTTTCGAAACATACACGAAAACATAATAAGATATAAACTAGTCAACTACGCTCCTGTTATGCAACTTAAGGTTATGAATCCAAGTCGATGATCGACGCAAGTATGAGCAAGAGAAAGCAAGAACAGAACTACNGGAACTGGCTAACTATGAGAGTTCTAAGCCCACTACTAGTAGATGTTGTCCACTTTAATCTATTACGAATCATCGTCAGTTTCACGGTTTTAAAACGCGTCTGCTAGAGAGAGATTTCCACACCTTTATAAAGAATGTTTCGTTCCCCTCTCCAACCGATGCACGATCTTACCTTAATAAATAAAACGGTAGATCATATGCATAACTCATAAAAACAATAACACGTTTACATGAGTAGACTTTTGAATACAGCAAAGCCGTCTGATTTAGTCCTAATAAATATCACTCCATTTATTCTCATAACTAAGGCCTCTAGATTAATAATGCTAAGTTCGAAATTTTATTTCATGGAAATCAAAATGAATATATGTAATACATACAATAAATAGAAGTTGACAGGTGCAGACGATGCTTATAAACTTTACATACACTATATCCAAAGCATTTTCAGTGCACATTACGAGTAATCAACCCTTCAAATATGGTAAAAAGATCCTTGTTATCCGGGCCAAATATCTCATCAGCCTTCCGAAGCGTCTCCTGAAGTATGCAACGATAATCCATTAATGTTTAACCATGCACTAGAGCGTGGGCGTGGGCGTGGGCGTGTGCGTGGGCGTGTGCGTGTGCGTGTGCGTGTGCGTGTGCGTGTGCGTGTGCGTGTGCGTGTGCGTGATAGAGAAGGAGAGAGAGGAGAATACCTCTTTTGTTTGCTTATGGGCATTCAGCTCCTTGACATTGGTTAAGAATGCACTGAACTGCTCATAGGACAATCGGCTCCTACAGGAGAGGGGAAAATTAGAAACTCTCATAAATCATAATGATCAAATGTAAAATCAGCAAGCACAAATACACGAAATAGAAAAAGGAAAATGGTGGCTGAAAACACTTGGTGTAGAGTGCACTAACTGATCCTGCTGGGTTGAACAAGTTAAAGTATCATTTTGATTCACATACTTTAAAAGTCGTTCTAGTTTAGTCGATGTCCAATTTATTTCCTAAACATTCGATTGATCTTATAATTATTCCTCATCATCAGTTCATGTGACTCTTCCTCTAGGAATTTGAGAAACATATCTATATTATGCATAAATGTTTTCTTTTAACTTCAAACTCGTTTTAAAATTTATTGAAAGCATAGAGATTTGAAAATAGACTGGAACAAGTTCCATAATATAGAGACCAAAATGGTATTTTAACTAATCATTAAAGATAAGCTAAACAAGTGACACCAAAGAAGCATGAACATTTTAGTGTGGCTAGCTTGTTCGATGACACTTGGACACTCCGACATTTGTTGGACACATATTGGACACTTGCTAGCACAATAAATATGTTAGACACTAATTGTACAAAGCCAATATAGATCTAACATTTGTTAAACACATATCGAATACTAAATATGCACATAACAAAAAGAATTGAAAGTGAAGGATATGAAACTCATTTTTAAGTGTATAAATGCATAAACATATGAACTTACATTTTCTAAAACATATATTTTAGTAATTATGTCCTAGATTTTTAAAAACTGGCGTGCACGGTGTACATGTAGTCGTATCTGTATCCATATCCAGGCTTCTTAAGGTACCGTTAACTTTCTAAAAGTACTTGATGTTCAAACTCTATGCATCTACCAGATCTTACCTCACTTGGCGGAAGAATTCCTTTCCATCGACCCGAGTTCGTCCTGAAAACAATTGATAAAGATGATTAAAAATGTCAGTTACATTATTCAAATGCAATGACAATCTATAATGTCTTGGTGGGTATACAATCACAGAAGGTATACTACTCGTCTCACTTTTGATAGTCATGGAAATATTTTACATCATATTTATACTGTTCATTAATTAGTACAATCATCAATGCATCTGATACACAGTAATCACACAGTGCAAACCCTCATTAACATAATATACATAATCCAGTAGGATCATTGAAATGAAATTTAAGCATGTGACCTTATTTTCAGCACAAGTTTCATGTTTACTGTACTTGAGAAAATAATATAGTTTCAAGAATCTTAACAAAAATAAGGTAGCATTACTTGACGACAAGAAGATTAATCAAATAGACTACATGCGTAAATTGTTTATTTAGAATCTATTTACCAAATTAGTCATTCTAAAAAACAATTTTCNCAATTTTCTTCATCGAATTATTTTTTAGAATGACTAATTTGGTAAATAGATTCTAAATAAACAATTTACGCATGTAGNAACTCCTTTTTGTGATTTTTTTTTTAAAAATCACTTCAAATGTGTAGAAGGGACCTGCAAAACAATCAGATAAGAGGGATAAGAAAAGAAACACAACAACATTGCCCAACAGGAATTGCACTACTATAACCAACCAGAGTTCTTTTCTTCAAATTCGCATTTGGAAAGTACACCCACAAATTCCTTAAGATCTCTAAAATATGCGCAACCAACATAATTCTAAACTACAAATTTGCAAGAAGAGAGTTTTAGGAGCAAACCAGTATGAGCCCCTGCATGAGGGCTTGAAACTGAACTGTGATTGCTGGAGACAGAAGAATACATTGAGGTTCTATCAAACATCCCCCTTGAAACAGAGAATGACATTGAATGTCGCTTTGGGGAAACAGGTTTAGATGTTCTGGTAGGGGACACAGATGCAGAAGAAATAGGGGGAGAACCGGGAGGTGTCAGCCGAGGTGTGCTAGTCTGTGAGGCTAACAGAAGGCTGTTCGATACACGAGGTCTTGAAGCTGCCACTGCAGCATAGGAATAAAGAAAAGTGAAAAACAACATAACCAGAACTAAGAGATTTAAATCAGTTTCAAACCTTTTTTGTGTTAATTAAAATGATTAAACGTAAGCCTGCCGCCCTTGGTATTTGTAATTTTATACATCAGCAATTTGCTACAGTTATCAGTTCGTTTCGTGTATTACATATAGGAAAGAATATCATAACATGTAGAAATCTTACCATCTGCCTCAGGCTCATCTTTTACAGGGTTCACTGTTTCAGAGGCGTTGCTCTGGATTGACGAGTATTTAGATGGTGGCAATGATAAATCATCTTCTAAAACAAAAAGAAAATGTACTAGTCAGAACCGAAGGCATACATTAGGGAAATTGCGAGAGTCCGTACAAAAGTAACCAATTTGATTATCATATAAAATCATTTATGTGCTTTACAATTACAAGTAAACCATGAAAAATCAATCTATGAACAACGATAATGTGCAAACACAGAAACTGACTTTAAGTAACTTATAGTACCTCCAACCTGCGGAGCAGAGGGCAAACTTTCCTGACTCTCTAGATTAACGACAGCCTCTGAACTTCCTGTCTGTAGTAGCACAAAGAGGGTTGATATAAAAAAATGTTGACTTCAGCATGCTTCTCAAAAACTTTTTATCGTATGTTTTATGAGTATGTTTATAAATGAGTGTTTATGTTTTTACCAACTGTTGCTTTCCATTTAAAATTTTCTATCAATAGTGATGATCCGTAACTCGACGAGCTCGAAAAGCAAGTCGTTAAAGTTGGAATCAGAATTAGGGTGTTGATGGATATAGAACAAAGGGTCAATCAAAGAAGCACGGATATTATTGTTGGATAACGTGTCCCAGTCCAATGTATATTGAAAACTTGTTAGGCTATGTCTCGTGTCTATCATATGCTTCTTAGGTACCAATATAGCAATTTAGGCATTGGATAAAGAAAACTTACGGAGCTCTCTTCCTCGTGTAGGGACTGCATTAGCGTCTTTCGGAAGACTTCCAACTGCAAACAATGCAAGATAGTCGAACCTCTTATTTCAGAGAAGATAACAAATTTTACATATATTAATGGAAGTAGTCCCCTACACTTTTGCCTGCTGATTCAAAAAGTTCCAGCATTTTCTTCCAGATAAAAATAAAACTATGAACCTTACGATGGATTTCAAAAAACACCACTATGTCAATTGACAGAACAAAAATTTGGAAGTCAATAGGTCATGATTTATAGTACTATTTTCCAAAAATTTGGAAATCCTATCCTAATGGTAATCACAAATTGACTCCATTGTAACTTCCAAAATTTGCATATTCATCGTAATTAACTTGAAATGTTAGTGTAACTAATCGTTGCGGAAATTCCAAAATACACAAACAACGAACGACTAAGAACTAAGACCATACCTTCGAGACATCTCGAGTAAGCTTCTTCACGGTGTTAGAAAGCGATGCATTCTCTTGCAACAACGTCTCCTGCAAATTGCAGTGAGCACAAGTGCATAATCCAAATCAAAACAAAGTCAAGCAGCAATAGAAAAATAAAAAAGTAAAAAAATAAACCGGCTGAACCTTTTCCTGATCGGCGCGGGCGAGAATTTCGGATTTCTCGGATAGGGCGGCATCGAGTGACTCGATCTGCGATTGCAACTCCGCGATGAGCGCGTCCTTCTCGGAAAGCTGAGCACGAAGAGCGGAGGATTCGGATTCGAGCGCAGAAACACGCATGGAGAGAGCAATGGAAGTGATTTTCCGAGCCACATCGAGCTGCTCAAATGGATCCGACGGTAAGACTTCCAGCACTTCCTCGGGAAGCCCGAAATTGGCTACACCAGATTCCTCTTCTTCCCGCATTTCTCTCGCCTTTTCCTTTTCCTTTTCTTTTTTCTTTTTCTTTTTTCTTTTTCTGTTATCGACTGTGGCGCCAACCGTGAGAAAGCGAGACAATTAACGCTTTATCCTAACCCTTCAACTTTATTTTATATGTAACATTTTCTAGAAAATTATATTCTTTTCAACCTTTTTCAAATATTTTCACTCTATATTTAAATTTACAGTAACTATCAATTACTGTTTAATTACCGTAATTTTATTATTTTCAAGAGAACTATATTTATTTTCAGTGATTTTTTTAATAAATGAGAGTTCATTTTAAAAACGTGACCCTTCGAGTATAACCTTAAAAGAAAAATAAACTATGATAGAATAATATTACCAAAAATAACATATAAATAAAGGACATTGCACAGCTTGTTTTAGGGACGGACTACTAAATCATTTAGTGACTACGATACTCGATAATAACAAAAAAAAAATGAGGTATTGTCGGGTCGGGTGAATCACTAATAGACGTATGTTAGTAGTCTAGCCCGCCTTTTCATTTCATACCCTATAAATAAATAAATAAAAAAAAAAAAGTGTTTCTGAGTCGTGAATATCTGAAAGTTTGCCTTAGAACAAAATAATTAGAATTAAGTCGGTGTTATTTATATAATAAGTCTTTAATGGAGAAAATCGGTCCATTTAATTTTGTTTTTTTATATATAAAAAAAAAAAAGTAAATATAAATTTTTGCACCATAAAATACTTATCTTGTTGAAATTTACGTATGGGAAGAAAATATGTGGTTTTTGATTGAAGAATGTGAGCGGATAGGGCATTTAAACAAGACAAAACATTTTCTATCACACATCCAATTTATTTCTATGATGTGTCCGTGGGGTGGGCCTTGGCCCAATGGGCCTCATCATAGCCGCAGCCCAATGTTATAATCTGGCTATCAATTTCGCTCAATTACCGAAAATATTTTTCATGTCTACAATAATTATAAACTTAATAATATTTTAAATAAACAATAATTAAATATTTTAATAAAAACAACTTTTATTTTATTTTTTAAAAATTGATAATACTTGTCAGTTATTATAGATTAAAAATTGACACATAACCACGAGGACCCGAAAACATAAATGGGTGAAAGAGAGAGCTCGGTCCCAAATTTGAGGGGTTAGGTTTTTTGTGTGGCTAAGATCTGATCAATCTAAACCACTAATTGTTGGGGTGCGTTGATATTTTCATAACCTCGAACGAATATATTATTTGATGGTTATAGCTGAATAACGACGTGTAATTAAAACTATAGCTTAAAATGTCCAACAACAAGTGTATGATATCATTGTACGTGTCGTAATTATAATTGTTTTACGTTCAATATGTGTTTTATTTTTAATATCGTAGGTAAGATTTTATTTAATAAATTTTAAGAATAGTTTTTACATCAAATTTTAAAATATAACAAAGTTAAGTTAGAAACTAAAAATTATAATGAAAGTTAGAATAATTAATGGTTACTTTTATTGAGAAAATAAAACTGAATTTTATGCATAATTTCATTAATAAACGAAGATTCGCAGCGGCCTCTAGTTTGAAGCCACGTGTTCGCCCGACAACGGAGGGTTCTTCTGACTTTCCCATCGGACTTCTTTAGAGCATCTTTCGACACGTCACATTCAACTTGCTGGTCCCTCTTTATTTTATTTTTTAATTATTAAAAGATCTTTGAAAATCATCGAAATTGATTAATTCCACGTCACCCACTTGTGGATGAAACTTCGGTCAAAGAGATTTTTTTTTCTCTTGCTTTTGAAATAGTAAAAAAAATAACTTAAAACTAAATTAATAAAAACACTATTTATCTTTTATTTTTATCTTAAAAAAATACTCATAAATTTTTAAAAATTTTAATAATATTTTTGAAATTTTAAAAAAATCTAAAAAAGCCAATAGACCGGTAAAAAATAGTTAATATTGTTTAAAAAATTTAATTAAAATTTTAAAATGGTTTAAAAAAAATACTCTTAAAACTTTAAATTATTCTAAAAACTTCAAAAATATTTTTAAATTTAAAAAAAAAATTTCCTTCGACCATATATTAACAATTTACTTTTTTTTTTCCCTTTTTATTCTTTAATATTCTCTCTCCCTAAACAAACATTTTTTTTTCTTTTTTTTTTCTTTCTTGGGAATATAAGAATTCCAGGTCCACTCACTTTTTTATTTTGTTACTACTTTTGTTTTGTATTTTTTTAATTGCAAAATTCGAGTTTTGTTAAATTTATATATATATATATATATATATTTTTTAAATTTCAGATTATTGAGATAATCGTTGAATAGAGGTAAAAAATTGATGCGGGTTACCGTCCTGACCAGTCCAACCACAGCACGTAGGGGCCCACCTTCCAAGAGAGATCACAAAACGACAACTAACACCTCCTGCACCAACGGCGTCATTCAATAAATAATCGAAGACAGCGACGTGAAAGCGAACCAACGTAACGGCGATATGACGGTTCCCGTTAAAATGGGGTACGTGTGAGTTGGACCCCCTGAAAGACGGAGTCGTCTTCCGCCACGTACTCCACTCTCATTTTTTTTAGTTAATTTTTTATTTGCTCAAACAAGGCGGCCAATCGCCTTCTGTTTTCACGCGTCATTTTGCGAGAGGTCGGTGAGATTAAGATTAGATCAACGCTCTCTTTTTCGTCTTCACCATCCTCGAAACGACGCCGTATTTCACTATCCTCATTTCTCTCTCTTTGCTTTTTTCCCCTTTATATCTCTCCCCCTCACGCCTTCTGAACTCCAAACAAAGCCTTGCAGAGCAGNTGAAAAGACGATTATACCCTTCTTCTTCTTCTTGTTCCAGTCTCTCCCGTTCTGTTATTGGTCCCTGCGTGAAGAAGAGACGAGTGTTAGAGCTTCTAGTTTCAGACAAAGGGAACTCATCAGCCCCGTAGCGTTTGCTCTTTTGGTTTTTTTACTTTTTTTTTTTTTTTCGTTTGTTTTTTGGGAGATTTCTCAGGGATTTTGAGATCTTTCATCCATGGGGACTGAGATTCTACGACCTCAGGATTGTTTGAAAGGAAGGATCGGAGTTCCACTGGTGGCCTTTTGTCGTCGCCGGAGTTCTTATGGAAACTCTGATTCGAATGTTCATAACTATAATTCTAGATCCAACCGGAAATCTGCGGCTAGGTCGGAGCGGCCGGAGCAGCGGAAACGGTTTGTTTCGAATCAATCGGAGCCGTCGGTCTCGAAGAGATCGAGTTCCGAGGATTCGAAGACCAGGACGAATAGTTTGGTGATGGAAAATGTTACGATCTTGAGGCGAGGTGAATCGCTCGATTTGAAGACGAAGGGCGAAGCTCTGAAGAAGGAAGCTGATAATCTGGTCGTGTGTGGGACCGAGAGGTTGGGGCCGGCGCCGGAAATGGTACTGAAGCAGATCCGGATCGTCGACGTTAGGTGTCCGATTGTTGGAAAAGCTGATGTTTACGCCGGATCAGCGTTTTCGATGTCTCCATCTCCTAGTTCTCTTCCATTACCGTCGTTCTCGAAGAAGAAACAGGTATCCACCATCGTTGACGACTCGGCCACAAGAGATCTGAGGCGGTTGCTTCGTCTCGACGCATGAGATCTTCTCCAGATCGTGAATTTGGATCTGAAATTCGTAGTGAAAACCACCTCTCGTCCATTTCTCATCTCTCATCTTTCTTACGTCTCTTTCGATCTGTCCAGATCTGAACTGCCATGATTTTTTTAAACGGTGGTAGATCTGCAAATCGAGCCAACGAGACAGGTAAATCAGATTTAAAAAACAAAAAATCATAATATTATGTACCTATGATGATCCAGGTTTGTTAAACGGGGAAGAAATTCTGTGTATTGTAAGAATTTAGCTAAAACCTAGGCCGGAAGAAGTAGTTTGCGCTTTGAATGATCAATTTTCTGCTCTGTTGTGAATTCCTTCGAGTCAAAAGGCTTTGTTAGAGCTTTTTTCGTTCTTCTGTATGATATTATGAATCTTTAACATAATAATAAGAAACAATTCTGATGAAGATTTTGGAGAACTGGCCGCCATGGCCATTGTTCTTGCAATTCTTCACCATTTGATTTTAACTCCCCTTTCCTCTTCCTCTCAATTCTCTTCTCTATCCTCTCCCATGTCTAATTTCCGCCATAGAGAATCATTAACCCGCCATTAAAGATCACATCGAGCTCGTCGTATCATCTCAGAAAACAAAAATTCAAAGTTATTTCAGTCAAATTCAGACAGTACAGAAATGAAACAGATGGAATTCTGATGTGCATTCCTTGAAATCATGATCGCCGCCATTGGTTTTTGTTTTTTCTTTTTTCGAGACAGGGAAGCGGCGGCACATGGGAGACATGAAGGAGAAGAAAAGGGTTTTGAGTTCGGTAGGTGGAGGATGGAATCACAAGAAAGATACATCTTTTTTTCTTTTTCTAAAAAGAATAAAAAAGCTGGCAGGGCAGCATGTAATAATAATAAATATTAATTAGGTTACATAATCAATTTAGTATATTTTTAAAATAATTTCTTTTTTTGATATTATGCATATTTTATTAAATTTGAACACGCTCTAATATATTTTATTAAATTTGGATTCTTTTTACTTCACCGATTTTAATTATTTGAAATTCCTTAAATTTATATGAGTGTTCCAGATTAAGAAAACATAATCTTTACCTCTGTGTGTTTCGATTCTGCATAATTTGTGTCGCCGCCGCTGGAGAATTCACTCGGAGCGACGCGGACGAGAAAGTCGAGCAGCTAAACGAATGCTCATCCTTCACTTCAGGTTCATATCTGTATAGGAGCAGAGTGTTACGAGATTTTGACTTTACTAGATACATAATTTTGTTGTATTAACATGAGCAACATTGAAATGAGAGAATACATGGAATTGACCGGGCTCCCTACTAGATCCATCTTAAGCAAGAGAAAATGAGACATTTCTTATAAAGGTGTGGAAACCTCTCCCATACATTTAAAAATTGTGATGCTGACGATAGTACACTAACTCCAACAATATCTACTAGCGGCCTTGTGGCTGTTACAAATGGTAATAGAGCTAAGACACCAGGCGGAGGACACTGACCCCAACAGGGAGGGGGTGTGATTATGAGATTTTCCATCGGTTGGAGACGGAAATGAAACATTCCACCTTCCCACACTGACCCCAACAGGGAGGGGGTGTGATTATGAGATTTTCCATCAGTTGGAGACGAAAATGAAACATTCCACCTCTCCCTAGTAGACACAGTTTAGACCGTGAGGCTGACGATAGTACACTGACCCCAACAGGGAGGGGATGTGAATATGAGATTTTCCATTGGTTGGAGACGGGAATGAAACATTCCACCTCTAAAACACAATTTAAACCGTGAGGCTGACGACAATACGTAACATATCAAAGCAGACAATACTTGTTAGTTGTGGGCATGTTACAAACCCCCCACTCTCTATCAACTTATTTGGTGGAATGCTAAGCTGAAAGATGAGTATTTGTTTCACCTGTAGGCATAAACAAAGTGAGGTCAGAAACTAAGAGGCGATTGCTTCTAAGCAAAACTAAGATTAATCTGATTGTTAGTCAATACTTACCTTTCAGGATGCATTTCAAGTCTTAGTGGAGAAATGTTACAGCAACATTAGAGTCCTAAACAGGTTTTTCTCAATGAAAACGATTAAATTCAGCACTAAAAAGATATAGAACAGGAAAGACTACCATTACAAAACTCTCTCACTACTTCGGGTTGGAACTATGATCACCGGGTTCCATTGCAACGACATGTTGAGAGTTTAGTAGATCAGCAAAAGCCAGATTTCGACCCGGACGTTTTCAAGAAACCCGGGCAACCACTCCCCTATGCTTGAAGAATTCTCAGCGCCTGACTAAAGCAACCACTCAAACAAGGGAGGAGCAACAAGGTTCACAAGCTAATGAATATAAACAAAGCATTGAACCACTAATTTTCAAGTCAAAACATAGGCTTATATGAAAGGATAACAGATATAAGAAAAAAATTTGTCATCATTTTTTTTTTCAGTCCAACGTAATCCTGCATTCTGCGGTGGAAAATTATGCCATGATCATATACAAGAGCATGAAAAATGTATCCAAAATGATTATTGTGTACTTCATACATTAGACAAGCCTTTGATATGAATAATAATGATGGTTATATCATCGGTACGATTTTCATGTTCCATCCATAGTTTATACGACTCGGCAGCTATGGCGGTACATGCATCTTGAGGATCTGCATAACTTGATGCCTATATAGAGAACAAAAAAACATCAAAATTTGTTAAGTAGAAAGAAGATATGACCCCAAATTATCATAATTTGCAATGAAAAAGGGATGATAAGAGTAATATATATATAATGATCTAAGATCTCTGTAGTTATGACTAAAAAGTAGTACAAATTAGCCGGTAGGAATCTTGTTCATTGTGTTCAGCAGTTCAAAGGCAAGAGCAACAAGTAAACAAATAAAGCGTAATAGCCCAAACTCATTGCTAGCAATATTGTTCGCTTTGGCCGGTTACGTATCTCTGTTAGCCCCACAGTTCTAAAACGTCTCTACTAGGAAGAGGGCTCCACACCCTTATAAGGAAAGTTTCGTTATCCTCTCCAATTGATGTGGGATATCACAATCTACCCCCCCCCCCCCCCTNTCCCTGGCACACCGCTAGCAAATACTGTCTGTTTTGACCCGTTACGTATCGCCGTTAGTCTCACGATTTTAAATTGCTTCTACTAGGGAGAGGTTTCCACACCCTTATAAAGAATGTTTCGTTCTCCTCTCCAACCGATGTGGGATCTCACAATCCACCCACCTTGGGGCCCAATGTCTGGCTCTAATACTATTTGTAACAGCTCAAACCCATTGCTAGAAATATTGTTCGCTTTGGCCCGTTACGTATCGCCATCAGCCTCACGGTTTCAAAACGAGTCTACTAATAAGAGGTTTCCACACCCTTACAAGGAATGTTTCGTTATCCTCTCCAACCAATGTGCGATCTCACATAAAGATAGGCTAATCAATATCTTAACATGTGCTTCATACATACAAAACATTGACAAGGCAATCGAGATATCATAAACAAGAAGAATTCATCAAAGAAAGATGTAAACGAAACGTGGTTTGCTAAATCTAGCTAGAAATTGATAGCATTACATACCATATCAACAACAGTTTGGCTTGAAAGGAACTCGAAAACTCCATCACTAGCAACCACAAAGAAAAGATGATTGGGGTTGAGCTGAAGAACTAAAACCTCAGGAACAGCATTTACACCGATCTGCTCGGCGGTACTATCACCTATGCTCCTGGTAAATGCAGTCCCAGGATACAGCCCATTTTGAACCCAAAGTCGAGGCGGATCGCCGCCCTGACTTTCTTCATCACCCCAGCATTGAATATCAGGATCCACAAGTCCTTCCACTTGATCAACACTAAGAACTCTAGCTCCACAAAGCTTAACCCTCTCATATTCATCCTTTCTAAATGGTGTTTGATCATTTGACAAATCTTTGGCAAGAACACAATTCCCTTCTTTAACAGCAATTACAGCTCTTGAATCACCCACATTGGCTACATAAAGAGTATCCCCAACAACAAGGACTGTAATTGCTGTTGTTCCACTCATAGAATCATCTATTTCACTTGAATGCAATTCATCATTAGTGGATAAAAACGCTGAATTATAAGCTTGAACAGGATCATCTAACAATGTGGGATCATTCCATAGCTTTTCTATTAACCTATCCTTCACAAAATTTGAACACTGCATTCCAAATTGACCATGCCCATCAAAAACACCAAAAAAATGAGCATTTGGGTTACCTTGAACATTTGTTCTAATACAGAAACTGTCTTGATTTTCTTTATCAGGAGATTCAGGGTAGTAACCACGCTGAGCCAATACCAAGTAATCCAAATGATAGTTGTGGGAAGCCACAGGAATAAGCTCCAATGCTCTTTCTATCACAGTGTTGTTATCTTGTAGACAGTAAGGAACCCCTTGGTGGAAGTCCTGGGATTCTCCAACCAATGATTTTGGGTACCGACAGCAACATTTTGTGTGGATACAACCCATTTTTCAAAAGCAGCAAGAGAAAAACCAGAAAAACTACCGAGTTCGAACTTGCCGACAAGGTGTTCGACGAAAGTCCTCAAAGAGGAAGTAACATAAATCGAAGCTAAACTATGAAATACTCAACTCTTGGTACAAATCCAGATGCTTCTGACATTATGAAACCAAATCTCATCAATTTTCCAGGGGGAAAAGCCCATATTCTCAGAAGAAAAGACGAGGAAACGCAAAAGAACAGAGCCTGAAACAGAATGAACAGCAAAAACCTATGAGAGAAATCTCTTTAAGCTTAGTTACTACCCTTTTCTTTTCCTTGGAGCAAAAGTTTCCCTGACGCAAAAGCAAGCACCAAATAGAAGATCGAAAATCAAGAAATCACTCTAAACAACCAAAAATAAACAGAGTACCGAAATAAAGACATATTTGAAGTGAGTGAGTGAGTGATTGATAAGAAACAGTGTGTTTAAATCATAAACAACAAAGCGGAAGGTGAAATGGAATTTGGAAAGTTTTTTATCGCTTTTGGAGAAAGATCACGGCTCGAGGCGCTAGAAAAAGCTAAAGTAATCAAGAAAAAAATCAACCCTAAGAACAAAATTTGGTAGAAACTGTAATGAAATCGTGGGGTTTTACGAAAATCACTCTAAGCTTTCAGTGATCGAGGAACAGAGAGAGAGAGAGAGAATGAACATAGGAAAGGCACGAGATTGGACATCGAAGTGACCCAAAGAACAGTAAGAAAAATGTGTTCATCTTGAAACACGCCAAGTTTTTCTCGCAATGGAAAAAACCAGCACTTCGGTACAGGTGAATTCTATAATAGCTTCCCGTGAACTGTGAACCCATATTTTCATTTTTTTTTTTTTTATAATTATTTTTTTTTTTAATTGAATTAATTTTTCTAGGCCCAATTTAATGAGTTAGATTATAATTTTTTTTTTGTTTATTTAAATTTTTGTTTTTAATAAAAGTAAAATATTTATTTATTTATTTTTAAATATTTAATTAAAATTTGTATTTAGCGAAATAATAAATAATAAAAAATAAACTTTATCAAAAGATTCTGATTTGAAATTTCATTTTTATGTGAATCTGAATCTTTTTCCCTTTTTGGATTAAAGAGCTCTTAAATCTGATTTTTGTACCCCCAATCATTTTAGTGCCTTGGTTGAATGATCCACTACAACCATTTCTATGGGACAAATGTGATCACAAATTTCTAACCGTTTGATGCGTAGAAATTTTGTGAGGTCAATTTAAAGCATATTTAAGGGTACAAAACACTCGCTTTCTTCTTCCACCAACCTCACATTTATTATCGAACTAAAAAATTATTAAAAAAAATTACTAATTCATTCAAATATTAATATTTTTATATCGCCAACAGGCCTTTTCGGCCCATTGGGAGATCCAATAGGCCCAAACAAGGCCCTATTGTGAGAGTAAAATAACCCAGCCTAATTTTATTTATTTATTTATTATTATTATTATTAATTCTTTTAATTTTAAAGATGATAATTCAAATCTTACCTACAAAATGCACGACGGTAATATATAACGAGTCAAAGTGGATAATATCTGTCAGTAGTGGGCTTGAGCGGTTAAAAATTGTATCAAAGTTAGATACTGGGCGGCGGTGTGCTAGCGAGAATGCTAACCCCCTTGTGAAATTTCACATTAATTGGAGATGGGAACGAAATGTTTCTTATAAATGTATGAAAATCTAATCTCTCGATAATATTCGTTTTTTAAAACTGTGAGACTGACGATTATAAGTATGAGGTATTTTGAAGGATTTGAAAAGATTTGAGTATGGAAGTGGATAAGGCTGCTGGTTCTGGGCACTGCATTTGGCGTTAGTTGCGCATAAAAAAGCCTGCCTACACGCTCAATATATTAGAGAATAGAATCTGAGACTGTCCAACAACAAAACGACAAAAAATTGAATTTGTGTTCTCATCCATCTCCCTCCGCTAATTGCCCTTTGTTTCTCTGTTTTACTATGTTGGATTTTTACACTGCTTCGTACCATTCTTTAATTGACGTGAGATCTCACAATCCACTCGCCTTGGAGACCAAGCGTTCTCGCTAGTAACATCTCCCGGCGTCTACTTTCAATACTATTTGTAACAGCCAAAACCCACCTAGAGCAAATATTGTCCGTTTTGGCCTATTATGCATCGCCGTCAATCTTAGGGTTTAAAATGCATCTACTAGGGAGAGGTTTCCACACTTTTATAATGAATGATAGGTTCCTCTCTCCAACCGATGTGGGATCTCAAAATTCACCCACTTTGGAGACCAAGCGTCCTCGCTAGTAACACCTCCCGGCGTCTACTTTCGATACTATTTGTAACAGCCAAAACCCACCTAGAGCAAATATTGTCCGTTTTGGCCTATTATGCATCGCCGTCAATCTTAGGGTTTAAAACGCATCTACTAGGGAGAGGTTTCCACACTCTTATAATGAATGATAGGTTCCTCTCTCCAACCGATATGGGATCTCACAATTCACCCACTTTGGAGACCAAGCGTCCTCGCTAGTAACACCTCCCGGCGTCTACTTTCGATACTATTTGTAACAGCCAAAACCCACCTAGAGCAAATATTGTCCGTTTTGGCCTATTATGCATCGCCGTCAATCTTAGGGTTTAAAACGCATCTACTAGGGAGAGGTTTCCACACTCTTATAATGAATGATAGGTTCCTCTCTCCAACCGATATGGGATCTCACAATTCACCCACTTTGGAGACCAAGCGTCCTCGCTAGTAACACCTCCCGGCGTCTACTTTCGATACTATTTGTAACAGCCAAAACCCACCTAGAGCAAATATTGTCCGTTTTGGCCTATTATGCATCGCCGTCAATCTTAGGGTTTAAAACGCATCTACTAGGGAGAGGTTTCCACACTCTTATAATGAATGATAGGTTCCTCTCTCCAACCGATATGGGATCTCACAATTCACCCACTTTGGAGACCAAGCGTCCTCGCTAGTAACACCTCCCGGCGTCTACTTTCGATACTATTTGTAACAGCCAAAACCCACCTAGAGCAAATATTGTCCGTTTTGGCCTATTATGCATCGCCGTCAATCTTAGGGTTTAAAACGCATCTACTAGGGAGAGGTTTCCACACTCTTATAATGAATGATAGGTTCCTCTCTCCAACCGATATGGGATCTCACAATTCACCCACTTTGGAGACCAAGCGTCCTCGCTAGTAACACCTCCCGGCGTCTACTTTCGATACTATTTGTAACAGCCAAAACCCACCTAGAGCAAATATTGTCCGTTTTGGCCTATTATGCATCGCCGTCAATCTTAGGGTTTAAAACGCATCTACTAGGGAGAGGTTTCCACACTCTTATAATGAATGATAGGTTCCTCTCTCCAACCGATATGGGATCTCACAATTCACCCACTTTGGAGACCAAGCGTCCTCGCTAGTAACACCTCCCGGCGTCTACTTTCGATACTATTTGTAACAGCCAAAACCCACCTAGAGCAAATATTGTCCGTTTTGGCCTATTATGCATCGCCGTCAATCTTAGGGTTTAAAACGCATCTACTAGGGAGAGGTTTCCACACTCTTATAATGAATGATAGGTTCCTCTCTCCAACCGATATGGGATCTCACAATTCACCCACTTTGGAGACCAAGCGTCCTCGCTAGTAACACCTCCCGGCGTCTACTTTCGATACTATTTGTAACAGCCAAAACCCACCTAGAGCAAATATTGTCCGTTTTGGCCTATTATGCATCGCCGTCAATCTTAGGGTTTAAAACGCATCTACTAGGGAGAGGTTTCCACACTCTTATAATGAATGATAGGTTCCTCTCTCCAACCGATGTGGGATCTCACAATTCACCCACTTTGGAGACCAAGCGTCCTCGCTAGTAACACCTCCCGGCGTCTACTTTCGATACTATTTGTAACAGCCAAAACCCACCTAGAGCAAATATTGTCCGTTTTGGCCTATTATGCATCGCCGTCAATCTTAGGGTTTAAAACGCATCTACTAGGGAGAGGTTTCCACACTCTTATAATGAATGATAGGTTCCTCTCTCCAACCGATGTGAGATCTCGCAATTCACCCACTTTGGAGGCCGAGCGTCCTCGCTGGTACACTGCTCAGTGTCTGGCTTTGATATCATTTGTAATAGTCAAAGTCCACCTCAGCAAATATTGTCTGCTTTAGCCCGTTACGTACACGCGATTTTAAAACGCATCTACTAAGGAGAAGTTTCCATACTCTTATAAAGAAGGTTTCATTCAACTGTGTTGTTAAACGTCATAGATAGAACCAGTCCAATTAGATTAATACGTCGATAAAACGAACATAAGTAACCGGGCGGCCCGGGCGAAGGAGGAGGAAGAAGAAGAAAAAGGGAAAGTAAAAGAGTGAAAGTGGAGGAGGCATTAGAGGGGAATAATGGGCACGTGCAGAATCTGTTTGATAAAATGTCTGGCCAGGGAACCATTCACTATTACCCTCTCCCCATCATCATGTGCTGCCCTGGGTGGGTGCCTTCCACGCCACCCTTCATCATGCAAACATTTTCAAACCCATCATCCAAATTCCAAATTTCCCTCACAAATTCAAATTCTCCTACCCCATATTTTCATTTTTGAACTCGTAATATTTAAATCCGTGCATAAATAAGGTAGGAGATTTAAAATCATGAGACTGACGACAATACATAACGGGTCAAAACGAACAATATCTAGTAGTGGTGGTCTCGGACTGTTACATTAAATCTTTCGAACTTTAAAACCATGCATGCATAAGGTAGAAGATTCAAATTCTACCGTAAAACAACACGGCAACATAAAATCTCAGCTGTTAAATGTAAGATCCCACATCGGTTGGAGAAAGGAACAAAACATAAGGGTGTGGAAACATCTCTCTAGTAGAAGCGTATTAAAACCATGAGGCTGACGGTGATACGTAATGGATTAAAGCGGACAATATCTACTAGCGAGGACATCGGGCTGTTACATAAAATCATTCGAATTTCAAAACTGTGCATGCATAAGGTAGAAGATTCAAATTATACAGTAAAACAATACGACAAGACAAAATCTCGACTGTTACTCTTTTTCTTAAAGCAGAAAGTTCAAATTCTCGTATCTTACTAAAGAAGAATTTAAATTGCTCGATCTTGAAAACCGTGCATGCATAAACGATCCATTTTCAGGATAGAAGATTCAAATTCGACCGTAAAACAACAACGACAGGACAAAATCTCGACTATTACACTGAATCTCGAGCTTTGAATATGAAGCTTCTCAACTCTTTTTGTTCCACTACTACAAAATTCTTAGGCGTGACAAGCCTAAGTGGGGTGCATTATCATGATATTTATGATCTCTTTGGTTTGAATTTTTTTGTTTTTCTTTTTTAATTATTATTATTATTATTTCTTTTCAAGCCCCCCACAAGCTTCTTGGTACTGCCACGTCACCATCCCTATATCTCTATTTGGAACTTCCCTTTCCCCTTTTTTTTTTTTTTGGATTTTTTTTAAATATTTTTAAATTGAAAAGAGAAGAAAAGGAAAAAGAAAAGTCAACCCCACATTCATCACTCTCATTAACCAATTGAATTCCTCCACATCATCATCATCTTCACTCCTTGCAGCAACGTGGCCTATAACAATAATAATAATAATAATAATAATAATATTAATAATAATAATAATTCAATCTAACTCCTCACTAGGAAAAAAAACCCCGCCGTTTCGGAACATTTATCTACCACCGCCGCCGCATTCCCCTGTTTTTTTCCGGCGAGCGGTAAACGTCTGAAACACGACGCTCCCAGCGGCTGGAAACTCATCCGCCATACAACTCCGGCATTTCAACCCAAGCGGCTCCATTGCTCCGGCTATCCTCGCCCATAGTCGATGCGACGCGGTGGTCGCCGTCGTCACCGAAACCGAGACCTTCCCCGGTCGGAAAACCTGCACCGCTCTCCTTAACATCCGTATAAAATCGTCGCCGTCGCCGCCGTCCTCGTCATCCTCATCGTCATAAATGGAACCAACGCACTCAAAACTAGCGTAACTATACCCATCCTCCGGCGTAACATGAATCGTGGAATATCGATCGCCGTCGATTCCATTCATCGAGTAACCACAAGGATCGAACGCAAAATCACAGATGAGAGCATTGGGGTTAATTTTATGGATTCCGGCGATCTCCGTCATCTCTTTGCCAGCAGCGTCGCCGGTTTTTCCATCGCCAGGACGGCGGAAGAATTTCCTCGCCTGAGTCCGGTCAAGCTCCGTCATACATATTTCAACGGTGTATAAATCCGACGGCGGGAAATGAACCAGGGGAGTTTGATCGCAGGCGGAGAACACGTGCCAGACATGTGCGGTGACGTTAGAAGGCATAACGGAAGCTTTGCGGTAACAGAGGTGGTTAGGGAGGGAATCTTCTAAGTACACGACTTCTTCGTGGAAGCTTGTGTGGGGGAAAGGCTGTGACAGGGGAAAGATAAAGTTACCGCGGGTGTAACGGCAAGAGGAGATCGTAAGGCCGAGATTAAGCGCGTGGTGAAGCAATGGAGGGATGGATTTGAGTAGCTGTGTTGTGCCGCAGGTTTTGATGATGATTTTGGTTGGGTAAACGAACAGGCTGGATTCAGACAACACATAGGCGTCGAAGTAGTGGTTGCCGACGGCGGAGACGACAGAGCATTGGACTTCGTGGAGGATTTGTTCTAGAGAATCGAAGGGGAGTTGACGGAGGCCCATGTTGAAGACGGGATCGTCGCCGGAGAAATGAAGCTCCAGGCGCTTTTCGAAGCCTTCGAAACCGGAAACGGCCATTGGGAGAGAGAGAGAGAGAGAGAGAGAGAGAGGAATTACAGTAGAGGGTGAGAGAGAGAATGGGAGAGGGTGAAATTTATAGGGTGGCGGAGAGGGTGGGGGAGAGAGAGGAGGAGAGAGAGAGAGAGAGGTTAAGAGAGCATGCGGATGAGGCAACCAAGAATCATGATTGTGAGCATTATAATGAAGTGAATAAGAGATGATAATGCTACAACATAACAATAAAGTGAAACCAAATCTCTCTCCCTCTCTCTCTCTCCCTCTCTCTCCCTCTCTCTCTCCCTCTCTCTCTCCCTCTCTCTCTCTCTGCTTAGAGAGGGAAAGACGATGAACAATCAAAACAGTGGAGAGTTTGAATTTACTCTAATATCGTGACAAACGTTGATTAAAAAAATAATAAAAAAATAAAAATAAAAATGTGTTCATTACAAAACTAAATTCTAAATGAAATTATAAATTTGTTTCTTACAATTTTTTTTAAGAAAGTTCTAGAATTTGTCTTTATAGTTGGGCGTGCGACGCATCTCGGGGAGAAGATTCAAGGCGTCAACAGAACACTATTGTCTATTTTACGAACAAAACCCCCTTAACGCCCTAAGACAGGAATGGGGGACGACCCTACAGACAACTGCAGCACCAGCTCAACAAAGTCATAATCAAATCTTTCTGTTGGCTTCCCCGATCCTTCCGTACGAAAGGGCTAGAAACTCTAGCTTCTAACTACTTTAATTGCTTATTATAACGACGGAATTGAACGTACTATTTTCAAATCAATTGATAGATAGACGGATCTCGAAACTAAATTCTAACCTTTTTTCGAATTACATTTATAATTTAACTACGAAAATTTATAATTTGCCTTTTTTTTAGAATTAAAAAAATTATTTAATATTTTTAAACTCTAGAAATTTATACCTAATCGATGTATTATATCATTTAAAATTTTAAACACATTATCAGTAAGATCCCGATTAAAGAGGGAAACGAAATATTCTTTATCTATAAGGATATGAAAACCGGACAGTATTTATAATTTAACTATAAAAAAATTATATATATATATCGGGAGCACTATAATACGTAAACCCTCCGTTAATGATTGATATTAGATGAAAGTGGAGGGTCTAAACTAAACTAATCACTCAATTAGTTTCTTTAATTAGCATTAAATTTAAATCTCTTGTTAATGAATCATGTTTAGGCAATGAGATGAACTCAATTATACATCTCAACAGAAACATGTTTTTTTTTTTTGTGTTTTTTTTTTTTTTTTTTTTTGTTTTTTTTTACATTATAATTATTTAATGTGCAATGTAGTTATGACAATGGTTATATAAGTAATTTGGTTAAAATATAAATATTTGTTACTATAAAGGGTAAAAAATGTGATGATTAATGTGACATTATCATATTTTTTTGAATATGAATGCCCTAAAAATTTGGATCGAGTTTATATATTAAAAATTGCATTACAATTGATGTTTAAAGAACAAACATTGATAGCTTTAGAAACTACAACTTAATTGATGTTTTTATGTCTCAAAACAATCATCAAATCTACCTTTTAGAAGTGAGTTTGTAATAATTCCTACTATTTTATTAAGGAATGTTTATTTTTATGTTTTAGAATTGGTAACACCCGAGCCCATCACTAGTAGTTGTCTACTTTGGTTCGTTATATACGTCACTAGTCTCGTAGTTTTAAAACGAGTCTGTTAGGGATAATTCACCCCCTTGAGGGCCTAACGTCCTCGCTGACACACTGCTCGATGTCTGGCTTTTATACTATTTGTAATAGCCCAAGCTCTAGCAGTTGTCTCGTTACGTACGTCACCAGTCTCACAGTTTTAAAACACGTCTTTTAGGGAGAGGCTTTCACACCCTTATAAGGAATGTTTTGTTCTCCTCTCCAACCGACTTGGGATCTCACAATCCACCCCCTTGAGAACCTAACGTCCTCGCTAACTCACCGCTTGATATTTGGCTCTTATATTATTCATAACAGCCCAAGCCCACCACTAGTAGTTGTCTACTTTGGCTCGTTACGTATGTCACCAGTCTCACAGTTTTAAAACGCGTATGTCAGAGAGAGGTTTTCACACCCTTATGAGGAATATTTCATTCCCCTCTCCAACCGACTTGGGATCTCACAATCCACCCCTTTGAGGGCCTAACATCCTCGCTAACACACCGCTCGATGTCTAGCTCTTATATTATTTGTAACCGTCCAAGCCCACCACTAGCAGTTGTCTACTTTGGCTCGTTACGTACGTCACCAGTCTCACAGTTTTAAAACGTGTATGTTAGAGAGAGGTTTTCACACCCTTATAACGAATGTTTCGTTCCCTCTCCAACCGACTTGGGATCTCACAATCCACCCCATTAAGAGCCTAACGTCTTCGCTAACACACCGCTGGATGTCTGGCTCTTATATTATTTGTAACAACCCAAGCCCACCACTAGCAGTTGTCTACTTTAGTTCGTTACGTACGTCACCAGTTTCACATATGTTAGGGAGAGGTTTTCACACCCTTACAAGAAATGTTTCGTTTCCCCTCTCCAACCGACTTAGGATCTCACAATCCACCCCTTTGAGGACCTAACGTCCTCACTAACACACCGCTCAATGTCTGGCTCGTATATTATTTGTAACAGCCCAAGCTCACCGTTAGTAGACATAGTCCTCTTTAGACTTTCCCGACAACCCCACAAATTAATTCAAAAAAAGTATAAACTTAATATCTAAGATGGGAATTAAAAACGGATCTCGAAACTAAATTCTAACCTTTTTTCGAATTACATGTATAATTTAACTACCAAAATTTATAATTTGCCTTTTTTTTAGAATTAAAAATTTTATTTAATATTTTTAAACTCAGATTTATACCTAATCGATGTATTATATCATTTAAAATTTTAAACACATTATCAGTGAGATCCCGATTAAAGAGGGAAACGAAGTATTCTTTATTTATAAGGATATGAAAACCTGACCGTATTTATAATTTAACTATAAAAAAATTATATATATATTTATTTTGGGAGCACTATAATGCGTAAACCATCCGTTAATGATTGATATTAGATGAAAGTGGAGGGTCTAAACTAAGCTAATCACTCAATTAGTTTCTTTAATTAGCATTAAATTTAAATCTCTTGTTAATGAATCATGTTTAGGCAATGAGATGAACTCAATTATATATCTCAACAGAAACATGTTTTTTTTTTTTGTGTACATTATAATTATTTAATGTGCAATGTAGTTATGACAATGGTTATATAAGTAATTTGGTTATATAAATATTTGTTGCTATAAAGGGTAAAAAATGTGATGATTAATGTGACATTATCATATTTTTTTGAATATGAATGCCCTAAAAATTTGGATCGAGTTTATATATTAAAAATTGCATTACAATTGATGTTTAAAGAACAAACATTGATAGCTTTAGAAACTACAACTTAATTGATGTTTTTATGTCTCAAAACAATCATCAAATCTACCTTTTAGAAGTGAGTTTGTAATAATTCCTACTATTTTATTAAGGAATGTTTATTTTTATGTTTTAGAATTGGTAACACCCGAGCCCATCACTAGTAGTTGTCTACTTTGGTTCGTTATATACATCACTAGTCTCGTAGTTTTAAAACGAGTCTGTTAGGGATAATTCACCCCCTTGAGGGCCTAACGTCCTCGCTGACACACCGCTCAATGTCTGGCTTTTATACTATTTGTAACAGCCCAAGCTCACCACTAGCAGTTGTCTCGTTACGTACGTCACCAGTCTCACTGTTTTAAAACACGTCTTTTAGGGAGAGGCTTTCACACCCTTATAAGGAATGTTTCGTTCTCCTCTCCAACCGACTTGGGATCTCACAATCCACCCCCTTGAAGGCCTAACGTCCTCGCTAACTCGCTAACTCACCGCTCGATATTTGGTTCTTATATTATTTGTAACAGCCCAAGCCCACCACTAACAGTTGTCTACTTTGGCTCGTTACGTACGTCGCCAATCTCACGGTTTTAAAACACGTATGTTAAGGAGAGGTTTTCACACCCTTATAAGAAATGTTCCGTTCCCCTCTCCAACCGACGTGGGATCTCACAATCCACCCCCTTAAGGGCCTAACGTCCTCGCTAACACACCGTTGGATGTCTGACTCTTATATTATTTGTAACAACCCAAGCCCACCACTAGCAGTTGTCTACTTTAGCTCGTTACGTACGTCACTAGTTTCACAGTTTTAAAACACATATGTTAGGGAGAGGTTTTCACACCCTTACAAGAAATGTTTCGTTTCCCCTCTCCAACCGACTTAGGATCTCACAATCCACCCTTTTGAGGACCTAACGTCCTCACTAACACACCGCTCGATGTCTAGCTCGTATATTATTTGTAACATCCCCAACTTACTGCTAGTAGATATAGTCCTCTTTAGACTTTCCCGACAACCCCACAAATTAATTTCACAAAAAAAGTATAAACTTAATATCTAAGATGGGAATTAAAAGAAAAAAGAAAAAAGAAACAATAAAATAGAGTAGCCAAGAACTTTTAAGACAGATAAGGAGGGACAAGGCGATGAATGAACAGTAAAAATCCATGAAAGTAACCTAAGTTCAGAGGGACAACATATGTTTGTCTATTCCAAACAAAGCAAATAAAAATAAAAAAAAATAAAAAAAAAAAACACAAAATAAAACAAACAAGACGTGCCCAAAAACATTATCAAAATGCATGCCCTCTCTCTCTCTCTCTCTCTCTCTCTCTCTCTCTATATATATATATATATATATATATATATATGTATATAAGACATAACATAAGAAACCCACAAAAAGGGAAACATAAGAACAACATTAATCAAATTAATTAGCATCCAATTAATTAGGAAAAATAATTATTTATGTCTTTGTGATGGGTTAATTAAAGTGGGGGGGAGATTTTTCATTAATTAAGCAATGAGTTTAATGATTATAAAAGGGTGATTAAATTAGTTGGGGGAACTGTTTAATAAATGGGAGTTAAGAGAGGAGAAGAGAACACAGTGTAAATGAGTGTGTTTTTTTGTTTTTTATAAGAGCCTTTTGGAACAAGATTGAGTGCCGTCAAAACTGATCACACTTCGTTTTCGCATTAATTCTTAGCTTTTAATTTAAGACTATATATATATATATATATATATATATATACCACCATACAATTGACTTATTCACCATCATCATCAAAACAACAAGCTTCTTCTTCCCGAGAGACAAATCGAGAAAGGGTTTGTAAGATACCACAGCGGTTGGAGAGGAGGGTGTGAAAATGAGGAGAAACTTTTGAAGGGAACGTCTAAAGAGAACAATATCTACTAGCAGTGGGCGGGAATGTCTAAAGAGGATAATATCTACTAGCAGTGAACTGTGAAAATGAGGATTAAGCCCTTGAAGGGAATGTCTAAAGAGAACAATATCTACTAGAAGTGAGCATGTCTAAAGAGGACAATATTAGTGAGCATGTCTAAGGAGGACAATATCTACTAGCAGTGAGCATGTCTAAAGAGGACAATATCTACTAGCAATGAGCTGTGAAAATGAGGAGAAGCCCTTGAAGCCCTTGACGGGAATGTCTAAAGAGAACAATATATACTAGCAATGAGCTTAGACTGTTACAAATGGTATTAGAGTCAAACACGACTCTCAACAATGGTATGATATTGTCCACATTGAGCATAAACTCTCATAACTTTGTATTTGGGCTTCCCCAAAAGACCTCACACACAATGGAGAGAGAGAGTATTCCTTGATTATAAACCCACGATCATTTCCTAAATTAGCCTATGTGAAACTTTCATCGTCCAACAAAAATTACCGGTCACGTAATAAATAAAAAAATTATATTAAAATTGAGGTTAATTTTATAGAATAATTTTTGGGAAGGGGGAATGATGCAAAATGTATGGAGTGATGAATAGGCGAGATGGGGTGTGGCTGGAATCTTCCATTATGACCACAATTCCACCTATTTGAACGGCATGCGCACCCACCAAACTTACCTCCAACCACTTCTATTTCCATCTACCTCCCCTTTTCTTTTTTAATCAAACAATATTATGCTTTTAAATAATTAAATAATATTTTTGTATTTTCTTATATTTTTCTAAACAATAATCTTATATATATATATATATATATATATAATAATAATAATAATAATAATATTGTTTTTTTTTTTTAAAGTAGTCAACCAAAAACTACTTTTGGTTATCAATCTTTTGCTTAAACTCACACCTCTAATAACAAATAATAATAATAATAATAATAATAATAATAATAATAATAATAATAGTAATAATAATGTTTTTTTTTTTAAATTTGGGTTTTGTTGATGTGGGGCCCACAAAGACATCCTTTTAGGCTTTTTGGGAACACAATAAGCCTTTAGCACACACAAAAATCATGGAACTTCCATCTACAACTCTATGATTGGGTCCCACAAATCGGCCATATGTTGCCCCCCGACAACTATCCATAAAGGTGGGGACCACCAAACCATGAAATCATCCGACGTGTGTCAACAGCTCAACTCAATGGGGGTCCACAGATGCCTCTGTTTTGTCTTTTTGTAGTTCGACAAGTCGTCCCCACTTATAGGGGCCACTTGTTTTGTGCGACAATCGGTACAGTGCTTACAAAAATTTTAGCTGATAGCCGCCATATATGGATTTGGTTTTTGCACGCCTTAAAACACACTGAATAACACGTGGCTATTTGCTGCCTTTTTTTAAAAAAATAAAATAAAGAAATAAATAAATAAATAAAACACTCCGTAATTACTAGTAAGCCCCCCACCCTCCCCCTGCAGGACTCCCCATTGTACCATGCGTAGCACATTTGCACTATTGCTATCTTATATTGCCTTGTGGGACCCACACTTTTAATATTTTTCTTACATTTAAAATGTTTAATCATAATCTCTTAAAATTAATAAAAAATAATAATAATCAATCATTTAGTCACTAAATTTGTCACTAAACACGAGAGTTGCGTTCGTTGCGGGACTTGACCCAACACCTTACGCCACGAGCTAACGACAACCATACACCACCTGTGTCTACGTTCCCGAAGGCACCCCTCCCTTTTAGGATTCGCGGCATGTCAAGTCCTAATAAGATTCTTCGCTTTGCATCGAATTAAACCAGCTTGTGTGGGCCCCTGTCAATTCCTTTGAGTTTCATTCTTGCAAACGTACTCCTTAGGCGGGATACTTAACGCGTTAGCTCCAGCACTACACGGGTCGATACGCACAGTGCCTAGTATCCATTGTTTACGGCTAGGACTACTAGGGTATCTAATCTCATTCGCTCCCCTACCTTTCGTCTCTCAATGTCAATGTCGACCCAGTAGAGTGTTTTCGCCGTTGGTGTTCTTTCCAATCTCTACGCATTTCACCGCTCCACAGGAAATTCCCTCTACCCCTACCATACTCCAGCTTGGTAGTTTCCACATGCAAGATCTAACTCGAAAGGAACCACGAAGCAATTGTGTGAAAACACGCCCCATTATTTCATTTTCAAAATGCCATTGCTTTTACAACCAAATCCTTTCCTCTCTCATCTTTTTATATATATATATATTTGTGAGAATCTAACTCAATTACTCCACGCAAAGATGTATGATTCTGGTGTGTGACTTTTGGAAGGACCCTTATCCCTTGGGCTAAGGAAGGCCATCAACGGCGTGCTCTAATTCCCCCATTCCCTTACTCAATAAGGTTCTCACCATGCCCTTTCCTTTTGCCTTCCTTCATTCCTTTCCTCTTACATGAAATTTTATTTTTTTATGGAACTTCACGTTCTCTCTTTTTCTTACAACCAATCATTAATACCTAAGCTGTTTTCTTAATTTTTCTTGTTAATATTTTCCTCTCCATCCCCTCACAAAACCAGCTTCTAACCACCCTAATCCATTTGGAATCCGAATTAAAACAAAAATGTCTGTTTTGGCTCCTTATGTATCGCTGTTGGCCTCATAATTTTAAAACGAAGAAATGTTTCATTCTCTTCTCCAACTAATGTGGGATCTCACAATTAACTCTTCTTGGAGGCCCAACGTCCTCACTGGCACACCGGTCCGTGCCTAGTTCTGATACTATTTGTAACAATCAAGCTCACTACTAGTAGATTGTTGGGATATGGAGCCTGATGCCTAGATCTGGTAGAGATATATTTAGAAGATATTTCGTAAACATATGTTAGAGAGATATATGGTAGATATTTGGTAAAGATTTGATACACATATATTTGTTACGGGTAGGTTTAAATCTTTGTAAGCTATATTTATATTTAGTAAATTGAAACCATATATATACCCAAAACAGTGCTACTCTCTGTACAATACCTGGAGTTATCAATATAAAACCTTTGGCTCTCTGTACACAATAACTGGAGTTATCAATATAAAACCTTTAGCCAATATGCCAATATTCCTCCTTTGTATTTTCTCTCTCATGTTCTTTGTGTTCATCTTGATCGAGTGTGTGCATTGTTGAGCGATCCTAACAATTGGTATCAGAGCTAACAACTAGTATCGATCCTAACATAGATTTTGTCCGTTTTGTCTCGTTACATATCGTCATCAGCCTCACGGTTTTAAAACACTCTACTATATGAAATCTTGCTACATCTCAAACACCCCTTCAATATTTGAATTTGTCTTGAACTCATAACTAAGAACACGTTTACCAGTTCTTATAATTTGAGTACGATATACTTTATCGTGATACCCTAATTAGGACATTTTTAGTTAATTTATAGAAAAGTTATTTCACGAGACACCGACTTTCATAATCAAGTCGTTTCTCTAATTATGAAATCTTGGTCCTTGAACTCCCCTTTAACCCCCCTTACCAAACAAAACTAATGTGGATCCGACATTCTATTGGCTGTTAGAATCCAGGATTGAAATTAGAGGAGAATATAGACAAGAATCCTTCCCCATGATGAGGGCAAGGCGATGGTTCAAAATCCTTTCACGTGAATGCTTGGGAGATTAAACCCCAAGGATACGTGGACCAAGCTACTTATACGATGAGGACCATGCTATATTTTAACCTCCCATCATCCATTGTCTAATAGAAAACAATATACAAGACTTCTCACTCATTCATGCTAATTGATTACGGGTTGGACCATTTGGGACATAGATCTCGACTTATTCAATATATCTGATACCACATTCTCGATAAACTCGACTTTTATACACCTACGTACCAAACGCATTACTTGAATCCAAATTTCTACCAAAATGGCATTTTCAAGACAAAAAAAATTTCAAGGTAGCAAACATTCTCGAGAATTTCTCTTAGATTCAAACCCATAACTGATGATAGAACTAGAATAGATATCTTCTGCTTCCTATTCACACGAGCCCATATCCTTGCTTTTCGATCAATCTCTAATACTAATCTTCCTCCCCAACAGATATTGTCCGATTTATTCGGTTTATTGGATACCAGACTCTTGGAACTCGACTTTTATACATGTAACAGTCTAAGTCCACCGCAACAGATATTGTCCGATTTGGTTCATTACGTATTTCCGTCAGTCTCACAATTTTGAAATGCGTCTACTAGGAAGAGATTTCCACACTTTTATAAGAAATGTTCTGCTCCTTCATCCAACTAACGTGAGATCTCACGATACACTTGCTCACTTGCCCACGAGATACATTACTCAAATCCAAATTTCTATAACTCCCTACCCAACAAAACTGGAACAAAGTTACACAAATCTTAGACCTTCCAACTTCAAATTTCTAAACTACACAATTATAATGAAGTTGTAAGTTTAGTTGCCCGTTTTGGTTCACAAAAGGTGAAATGTTTTCCCTGATGGCTCACTTGGGCTTCCTGTTCTATAAGCTACTGACATAAAGAAGATGCTGTCATTTGGTGGGGCCCATGTGGTAGGCCCACAAAGGTTAAGAGAGAGAGAGAGAGAGAGGAGAATTAATAGCTTCTCCAAGCCCTACTAGGCCCACAATAGACCTAGAGAGAGAAAACTAGAGAGTGAAGAGGCCATTTGGAAAGGTAATATTATAATGTAGAGAAAGGGAGAGTGAAGGCATGGAATTGTAAGCATGGAGGGCATCATGTTCCCTCTGTTCCAAACCCTCTGTCCTCTACAAAAAAGTTGAATTACTTTATATATATATTATAAAAATCCCACCAATTTCCCCCTAAAACATTCTCTCAACTCGAGTAAACTCGAACCCCAATTTTGATTTTTCTTTCTTTCCTATGAAAATTTACACCTGGAAAAGCATGGGCGAGCAATAATCCACATCTTGGAACTCTAAAAACGCCTTTTCTTTTCTCTTTTTCCTTGAGGTTCTTAATGTAAGAAATAAGATTCTTTAGAACATTACTAATAATAACACCCTATCTCTCAGAACTCTCGAGAGTTAGAAAGTGTGACAAACACCATCGTCTCTCTTTAAAAATTAGAGAAGAAATGTAGAAAAGTATCATTTAAACTTTAAAATATAGTATTTAAAAAAAAAACAAAATTCAAAATTTTGGATTAGAAGTTGTTTCGAATTAAAAATCAATAGCCCTTTTTCTTTTTGACGATTTTTACAATTTTTTGAATTATGAGTGGCTCTCTATCTCTCTCTCTCTCTCTAGGGTGGTCTTAGGTAGGATTTGATAGCGAGGATTTTGAGAGTACCGAGGAGTACCTTGAGAAGACCAGAGGTGATTGTGAGGGGCATCAGATGAGCATCCAGGCAGACAAGTGCAATTAGAGAGTACCAAAAAGTTCCTCTGCATGCACTGATAATGAGATCGGGACGAGCAGGTGCACACTGCTTTTAAATAAAAATAAATATAAATCTATTAAACCCAAAATAAATATTCAAAAATATATACAGCACAATGATTTTGATGTTCTTATGTAATCATTAGCTTATGTGCATGACATGACGCCAATCATACATTTTTGTTTATAAAATTTTAAAGATATTAAAAAACAAATCTTATCTTATATCTCAAAAAAAAAAAATAATAATAATAAATAATAATAATAATAATAATAAAAAAAACAGATTGATTATGTGAACATCACCTAAGAGCTAATATGAATTATCACCATATTAATTAACAAAAGAATATGAATATGAGGAGAACAAAATACAGAAATGGTATTTTTGGGCAAGCCCAAAAAAAGACAATATCTGGACTTAGGTATTACAAATGATATGAGAGCCAGACATTAGGCGATGTGCTAGCGAAGGCTGTGCTTCGAATGGGGGACACAGGGCAGTGTGCTAGCAAGGATGCTGTACCTCGGAAGAGGGTGAATTGGGGGAAAGTCCCACATCAGTTGAAGAAGGGAACAAATGCTAGCAAGGACATTGGGTCCCGAAAGGAGTGGATTGTGAGATCTTACATCGGATGTGAAGGAGAACGAAATATTCTCTATAAGGGTGTAGAAACTTTTCTCTAGACGCGTTTTAAAAAACCTTAAAAAAAATCTAAAGGGAAAACTCAAATTATAAAATTTGCAAACAAAAGAAGTATAATTTGTTGTAGAATTTTCTAATGCATAGATGCAATTTGGAATTGTATTTTAATGAATGGAGAAGAAAACTATGGCTTAACATGCATGACCAATAGGGAAATAAGGGCAAAGTGGTAATTTTCCCTTCTCGTATAGTAACTTGCAAGTGCATGAAGATAATTTCAAGCACTCACCAATTCGCCATGAATATAATTGCAATTGTCGACGCACGTTTTCAGCCCAACTCCGGCCATGAATTGGGTCGTCTCTTTTTCAAGAGCATATTTTCTATGAAAATATATAAACAATAATAAAAAAAAAAAACAAATCAGATTACCATAAAATTTTTAATAACAACACAAGAAGAGCAGTGTCCCCTAAAATTCATCCCGGTGGTGTAGGTGTATAGTGATAAAACGCCATCTAGAATCTCAAAAGTGAATCCAGGCAGTCTAATACAGGCAAGAGATCTTCTATTTCGAATGCCTAATTTCACGCTCAAGTTTCGATAAGATATAAGTTCAATGTTAAGGTACAAACGAGCATTGTGCAACGAAGTGACAAGCGCAAAGTTTTTCTCACTAGAAGGATTTATCCGCAAAATTGTACTGTTGAGTGGCTGGCGTGTCGTGTCTTGAATGAAATATAATTAAATAAAAATATACAAGTTCTTCACTAGAGCAGATATGCTAAGATTATTGCAATTGTATAGTGCAGAGATAAGCAATCGCAATAGACTGGTAGCCACCAAAAATCACGATATTATATGTCTCTTGAGTTGTGGCATTTACCAGCTATATTTTTTCTGAGGCAACAGACGGGCACTTATCCAAGGTGTTCCACAAAATGTAATCCCCCGAAGTTACCTGTTTATTTAGATAATGAAATGAATAGGTCAATCTTCTTTTTTAGAAACTTAATAACAGAAAACTGACAATATTATTATAGCTAACAGGCCACAAGTACTTTTCATTTCATTATGGGAAATTTTTTCAATATGAATATAGCAGAAGAATGCGCTATGTGACACATGCAAACTTATGCATGGAGTTGTAGAACAGAAAAAAAAAAGTTCTTTCCAGTTTGCTTTTTTTTTTTTGGTTATCATATGAATTCTGCTACACTTAAAATGTGGCCAACTATAGTAAGATTACGAACCTGGGTCGAAAACTCGACTGGAGCTTTAACAGCGGGATATATGCTGACCTGATCGAGCACAAAATATAAAGAGTCAAGGAAGAGATGCTTTCAGTTCCATATTGCATAAAAGGAAAGCAGAAAACAAGCTATCTACGCACAAAAGAGGCGAAAATATGACAGTGAGTGAAGATTCTGGGGTTTATTGGAGGGTGGGAAAATGGAAGTTCAAAAATTAAACTTGAATATGCGTAATGGGAGGAAGAATGAAGATGAAGAAAAAACCAGTTTATAAGTCAATTAAATCTGCGCTTCATTTGTAAGTAATCTTATGGTAGTGGAATTAGAATGCCACGAACAAAAATGAAGAGAGATTCAACAATGACGTAAATGTGTTGTGTGACTATTCAAAAGAATGTTGTAACGGTAAAAAAAGGGGGTGGAATAGACCTGGGCAAGCAAGCTCTAACTACTCAAAGAAACTTCATGACGAAAACCTATATCTAAAACCATACCAATTTTTAATATCTATATGTATGATTGAATGCATGCAATTGATAGTTTGATCCACCCGTGAGTGCCGACAGTACGAGTGGTCTAGCTTACTAAACTAGAATGAGATTTGCAGAGGACAATGAGGAACTCACAGATTTAGGATCCACAGATAATCCTGATAATGATGCCCCTAAAATCTTGAATGATACCTGTCATCAGAATCCGAAAAAAGTAAGTGCTTCAGAGAACTTGCTACAAGCCATCTCAAATTGGTACCAGCCAACCAACAATAGTCCTACATATGGTTTTCCCCATCTACAAGATATGCATACAATGCCTTTTGAACAAATGAGAAATAACAGAAGAAAAATATTGATGACCATGCAGAACAACTTCCTGTTAAAAGAACTTCCATTAAGTAGGCAAAAGTTCCCAACGTGTCATCAGACAAGCACAGATAAGTGGGACGTTTCACAAAGCATATCACCTAACCATAAAGAAGATAATTATATAAAAATAAGATTTTCTGATGCCTTGATTCTTAATATGAGCAAAAGGCACGAAGAAGATGCAGAAGGTTTCATGCCATGGCATTCAAGCTGTACCCATGATGGAATTAAATCATGAAAAAATTACAATGAGGTGGAGAAGATATCTTCAAAACCATGACCTGTTCTTGCATAAATTCAACATTCCATCCATTTTGACTTAGTTGCAATTAAACTCTCGGAAATAACCATCGGGAGTGAAGGTATAGAAACTATAGGAATAAATCACTGGCCTGGGACAGGATATGTGTTTAACATTTCTAAGGTTGCAAAATACTGATAGGAAATATGAAGCCATTCAACTTCACAGGGGAATGTTAGCACAACTTTATGACAAGATTTAGTTCAAACTTTAAGCAAAAGAAACGTTGCAACGGTTAATAGTACAGAAGAGGAGTTTACCTTGGCATAATTGTATGCCTGCCAGCAAAATGGTTCCTCTAGTTCAACTGGAGGAAGATCCTTACTCATTTTCTCCATTAAAAATTCCTCTATATTGACCACATTGCTTGCACTTTCAGACTCAACGTCACTATCTACCTCATCTACACTAGCAGATAAAGAACTTGGAGAATGCAGTCTTTGGATTTGCCAAGGTGCAAACCTAATTGTCCCGGGAAAAGTTGCCTCAATACTTTTTCCCAAAAGCCCTCGTCCACTCGCTAAAATTTTCCATTCAACTGAATGCTCGGTAGTTGAAACTGTTCCAATTGAAGGAGTTCCATCAAAGGATACAATCCTTCTTCTAGGGAAAGACATAGTCACAGTACAAAATTCCATAGACAGAGGAGCTTTATAACCTTCCATCAAGCCCAACTTGAACAAAAAAGCACCTTTATCCTCAGACACCATGGACAATTGGTAAAATCCTTTAACAGGAGGTCCAGAAGCACATATTGCCTGATAACGCATTAAAACAAAATTACCAAGGGGGGGAGAAAACATCACAGCTTGCTTATCTATGCCATGTTCAGGAACTTGGGCACAAGGATGGAATGATAAGCCCTCAATACGAGCCTTATTCAACCCTGCAAGGGGGAATGAGACATCAGGCAACCCTTCTAATTCAGCTCGACAATTTATTTGACCAGAAACTGATATTTTATCTGGAATCTCATCCCTGTCATACATAGCTGCATTAATGATCTCATGTATTGTAAGTAACACTCGTTGCTTCCCTTTACACAGATATGGCTTCCATGCTGGTTGTTTAAGATCAGCAGGAGGTGGATCTGATGAAGAAAAACCATTTGCTTTGATAGAAAATATATTGGAATAGCTTAGATCCAAGGGTGTTCCTAGCATATAATCAGCAAGCAAGAAAAAAAAACCAGTCAGATACATGAATCTCCACCATCAAAGAAATAAATTTTGAAACAGTGAATAGAGTAATACCAAATACCAACCAAAGGGCATTGAACTGCTTAAGAAAGATCTAAGTGCATCTTTATCCAAAGGCCTTGGGACATCTGAATTAAGAGCTCCTATTGCAGTATTGCTAGAAGGAGTGGCAGATATGCTGGGAGAAGCAACAGGTTTTGCCCTAGCAGATATTCCTGATATTCCTATGCTGCCTGTTAATGAATCCAATAACCCTCCCACAGATGGAGAAGCACTGACGAGGACATCAGGTTCAACCACATCACCAGTGATTACATCACCAATAGCAAGTGCAACCATGAATGCCCTATAGAATGATGATAAAATTGGTAATCTTCAGAGTCTTCAAAATACTAGACATGCTACTCTACTCCTAATAAAAAATAGCAAATAACTTACCATACCCTGTGATAGAAGGAAGGTCGAGAAGGAGGGAAGATAAAGAACTTTCTGCTCCAATGGCACTTCCACAATCAGATCTTCTACACAAACTTGAATATTCTTTTACGTGCCTAGGTTCAACAATCGGCAACACAAGAATGGAATAATGACTCTTTATGTGCAATATTAGTGGCCACATAAAGATACTATCCCCTTCTTCTTTCTTCACATGAAGTCCAATGATATGTCGGGTAATAGGGTCATCAACCCAGGAATCACTTCCCTCAGATGACTGAATAATGCGAATGCCAAACCCACCGGCAGATCCCTCTCTGTACAAGCCCATGGGAAAGTTTATATCAATAAAGAGAAGTGAGAATAAGTGGGAAGTACAAGCACCCATCACATTTGAGCATCAAAACTTGAGAGGACCTTTTATGACCACAAATCCTTTTTCTGAATTTAGTAGGAAATAATTAGTATTAACGCATATGCACATAAATCTGTTTCACATTCAACCATTGTCAAAAGAAACAACAGAGTACTTTGTGAAACCAAACACTAAGAGATGTCAATATGATGTCAAAGACTTGCATTTACTAAATTGTGAAACCAGCAATACCAGCAAATCTACTGCAAGTGATAGATTGATATTACACCTAGTGATGACAAAGACTTGTGACTTGTGAGAATAAGATCACACCACAGGCTAAGTGATGTTAAAGACTCGTATACTATATAATGAAACCGGCAACACCACCATATCTAGTGATCTAGTGTAAGAAATATCACACCACACACTTAGTAATGACAACGGCTTGTAATTACTATAACCTGAAACCAGTAACACCAGCAAATCTACTGTAACTGATAGATTGACAAAACATTTAGTGATGAAAAAGTTTGCGAGAACAAGATCACGCCACACAATTAATGATGACAAAGACTTGTACTTACTATTTCCTAAAACGCAACACCAGAAAATCAACTGTAGGTGAAAGATTGACATTACATTTGACGTATATCACAATGACGACACTAAAAACTAGTGCACTACAACAGTACTCTAACGAGTTTTTGAACAATTAGAAGTTAAAAAAGAACGGAAGCTATAACAATCTCAACTAACCTGTTCTTTCTCTCAACAAATGCAGCAGCTAACTCTGAATCGTTAGGAAGTACTGGAGACACGCTAGAGTTAAGGTCATCTGATATACATCTATCATTCTCGGTCTTGCATGCTGTTCGCCAGCGCTTCTCTACCACTGGAAACCTCCTGTAAATTAAAGCCAAAAGCAAACTGCATTTTCATGATCTCGTGTCGAAAAAGGATATAGAGAATTAAATCTAGGAGAAATTCGAACATTAGGCTACTGAATTATGAAGAGACCAGCATTGTTGAGTGTACAACTAATTGATAGCCTTGCAAATTTTTATCTCATATTCACTTGTCCTCCGAAATGCCTCGACAAAAATATCCATCATTAACATCAAAATCAGAAGCTAATTACTGGCGAGAAAGTAATTCTATATTTGAAGTACGATTCCTTAGAAAGAAGAAACGAGTATTCGTTATACAAGCAAGCATCATTAATTCGAAAAGAAATCAAACAGATGAATTCTGAAAATGAAAAGAAAAGAAAAGATCTAGCTAGTCAATTAGCAATCTGCTGAAATTAAACATTAGAAGTGAGGAAAATAACATCCAAACAACATCGATTGATGTTCATACGCTAAAGGATAATCGAGCAAAAGGTAACCTGGAGAAAATAACAGCGTCGAAGTTGCTGAAGATCCAAATGGCTCTGATACTGCAACCATCAGGCATGGCTTCTCAATATCTTAAAAACGATGGATGAAGACAGTCGGGGAAGGGAAGACGGTGCGGGGTGTTGATTTTGGAACTGGCGAAGGNGACGATGCGGGGTGTTGATTTTGGAACTGGCGAAGGCGTTGAGTTATTTTTATTATTTAAAAAAAAAAAAAAAAAAAAAAAAAAAAAAAACATTTTTGGAGACTCATAGGTACGGGTAAATTAATTCTAAATTATTTTTTTTTGACGAAAATTAATTTAATTTAATCCAATTAAATCTTATAATTTAATTTAATTTAATCCTGTATAGTAAATTCTATTAAATTTTAATGCTAAACTAAATTATTACAAGAAACTAAATTGTTCCAAAATTAAAATAAAATTAAAGTNTTAATCCTATATAGTAAATTCTATTAAATTTTAATGCTAAACTAAATTAATACAAGAAACTAAATTGTTCCAAAATTAAAATAAAATTAAAGTACTTGAAAATTTAGGAATAAAAAATGATTTTTAACCATTTTACCATTATTTTAGAACAAAACAGTAAATTGGTCTTAGTTGGCCATTAATATATTTTAATTACAGTGAAAAACACAGTAATTTTCTCTGAATAAAATATGAATTAACTTTTAAATTAATACGTTCCATTAAAACATAAATAGGGACTACAACATAAATAATGAGGAACATCAAGTCATTTATTACAACGTAATACAATTTCAACAAAAGATTCAACTTGAAACTGCTTATGCAACTGAAAAGTGAAACCATAACAGATTCAGATTGATTCACCGGAATAAGATATCGTGTAACGTGACCTTACTATGACAAACACAANATAATACAATTTCAACAAAAGATTCAACTCGAAACTGCTTATGCAACTGAGAAGTGAAACCATAACAGATTCAGATTGATTCACCAGAATAAGATATCGTGTAACGTGACCTTACTATGACAAACACAACTCGAAAATGCAAACTAGAGGTCGACGCAAAGGTAGGAAATAACCGAGCCTGCACGTCTTTTTGTTCGCTCGCTCACCTTCCATTTCTCGACCAGAATTTTCTTTACGCTTGGGCAGCTGGAAACGACAGTGGCGACGCCAGCTGCGGTGATGCCAGGACAATAGACCATTTGACAGGATTCAAGCATGGTGCATCTCTTCACTAAATGCATTAAACCAGCATCGGTTATCTGGTGACAGTGAGACAGTACTATGTCCTTAAGCAAAGGGCAGCCTTCCCCTAACTCGGCCATTGCCATATCCCCCAAGTTCTGTCCACAAGTATAAAATATGAGCTCGAAATTCAAAACATGTATGTATTAATAGAGATTATGAGTGGGGTATTTTTCGGGCAGATCGACCAACAAACAATATAACCAAACTAGCAGATGGTATAGGGATCGAACAATATACAATGGCTCGATTACTTTAGAACTCAATAACACAGTTGTACAACCTATAAAACAGGTGTAAGGTTGTCGATGTGCTCGCCCACTTCCTAAATTTTTCGCTAAAAGAGAAATGTGTTATAATTCGAGCATCTGAGGAATTTTTCTTGCAAGAAAAGTGTGAGCATTTGGAGGACAAAGTTCTTTCCATACAACCCATCTTAATGAAACTAGTGCGTGCAAAAGGAGAGATTAATGTTGTACACGATTGCATTATTTCGTGAACATCGTCTAAAATGTTATTTTTCACTCCTACCTTGAGAGAGAGAGGGAGGGACATACCTCGAGAACGCTCACGTCCAAGTAACTCAATTGAGGACAACCTCTAGCAATGGCTACAAGTCCCGCATCACCGATGCGATGGCACCCACTAACATTCAGCTGCTGAAGGGAACAACCCTTGCCAATGGCAATCAGCCCCTCATCACCAACCCTAGAAATTAAAATCATAAGGTTTGAGGGAAAGAAAAAAAACCAAACAGGGGGAGGATAAGAATGTACCTGTCACAAAATCTGAGGCTCAAATCTGTGAGGAATTTGCAATTCTCGCCAATAGCTACAATTCCTGCATCCCCAATCTAGCTTAAAAGAAAACACTTCATTAACAATTCCTTCCCACTAGAGAGTCAATACATAGTGCAGAATGAATAAAGCCCAACGGATCCAACTTGTTTTACTAAGCGAGGGAAATGCTTTCTCACAAATAATATTCTTAATTAAGACATAAATAGAATATCAATCAGACTAATATGGATATATTTTTCTTAAAATGCTGGAGTAGAGAGAGAGAGACCTCATAACATCGACGAATATGGAGTTTCTTCAAATTTCTGCATCCTTTTGCTATGCCACATATCGCTTCATCTCCAATTCTCGAGCAATCTACCAAGTGGAGTGCTTGTAAGAACTTGCAACTTTGACCAATTCCAAGAAGACCAGAGTTAACAATCTTTTGGCAGTACAGCAAAGCCAATTCAGTTAGCTGGCTGAAAAAAGGAAGCAGCGAAGAGAGATTCAATCAATAAAAATCAGTTAATCATCGGGGGGGGTGGGGGGGTNGGGGGGGGGGGGGGGGGGGGGGGGGGGGGGGGGGGGGGGGGGGGGGGGGGGGGGGGGGGGGGGGGGGGGGGGGGGGGGGGGGGGGGGGGGGGGGGGGGGGGGGGGGGGGGGGGGGGGGGGGGGGGGGGGGGGGGGGGGGGGGGGGGGGGGGGGGGGGGGGGGGGGGGGGGGGGGGGGGGGGGGGGGGGGGGGGGGGGGGGGGGGGGTAAGTACCCCCGTAATGCACCAATCAAACACTTATCATAATAACTCCATAATAGACCCCACAGCAAGGAGGGTAATGCATGTATTGCAGATGATAAATCTAGACAGTACATCCATTTGAATACTCAAGAACGATTTTCAAAAGGAGTTGAAAAGAAACAATACTGGCAAGATTTTCCGATGGCTTCTAGTCCCAAGGATCCAATGTTGTGGCAGCCGTTAACTTCAAGATGTGTTAGTCCTTTACAACCAGCTGCAACTGCATCCAAGCCTATATCGCTCAGGAAATAGCAATCACTTAGAGTGAGATTTTTTAACTTCTTGCAGCCTACTCCAATGGCACGTAGTCCCCTAAATCATAAGAAAAATGTGGGAGGGTAAACAAATTAATAATGCTGAGATCAAGATTCTTCCGGATGCTAGTGCCTCTCATCCATTAATGCACACGTAATTTTGACAAGAATATATCAGGCATAATGTTCGGTGCTCAATGAAGCCGAGGCTGTATTATCATCCCCATCTTAAATCAAGGGGCGATCCCAGAAGCGTAATTCCTTTGCCTTCAACTAGGCAGCAGCTTGCTCAAAAAAAGCTATATCATCACAAAAAATGAGGTCTCTGTGTTGGGAGAAACAATGAATGTTCTAAAATTTTCTATTTAAAAGAATCTTACTTGTCGGTAAATTCTTGAAAACTGTATAAAGCCAATAATTCCAGTGAAGGACATAAGGAGCCTACAGCTACCAAAGCTTCATCTGTGACATTTGTACACTGTAGCTTCAAGACTTTCAAAAGTGGGCATCCTTGGGCTACAGAAAGCACTCCTTTGTTGTGGATAATTTCCGAATCTAGTGACATAGACTCCAGATATTTGCAGTGCATACCCACAGCTTCTAATGAGACATCCGTTATTTTGGCACAGGCTGTAATACCAAATGTTTTCAATGATTTCCCACAACCACGTGCTAATTCAACCAAACCAGTATCAGTCAACCCTTCACAAAAACGCAAATTTACATCTTCAAGTTGTTTACAGAATTCCCCAACTGCAGCAACACCTTGGTCCCCAACATAGCAACCCTAGAAAATATCAGAACTTAAATACTTTTCAGAAAGAACATTACATATAGTAACCTTCAGACAAAGAAGCGTGGGTGTAATGCATTGGGGAAACTATGATTATTATAAATAGAACTTAGAAGCGTCCTGACATAGGAAGTCTTAAAATAAATTCAGGTTCAGCCAAGCTAGACTTCAGCTAGCAATTCCAGGTGAAGAAAACCCATATCGTTAAAAAATTAGACACAGAAAAACATTCAGCTAATATGTAAAGCCATTATTCACATAAAAGAACTTGTGACGGCAGTACTTGAATAAGAGACGATCATGTATATGCAGGTTGGGCCATCTGCCTTTTCTAAACCCATTTGGATATCTAAAATTCTAAATGACACCATGTAAGGACGGACATGCCACACTAGGCCACCTTCCTACCTTCTGTCACCAATTGGTTAGGCGTCACCCTTCATGGACACCCACAATTAGAAACCAAGAAGGTAAAAAACAAAAAAGAAAGTGCATGACATGCCTACCACTGGTAATGAGCTTCGAAAAGATAATAACAGAATGCCGTAGATTTGCAACAGTAACAGACCAGGGGCATAATTCTCAATTATATGGGTTTTTTTAATATAAAAAAGGTTCATTAAATGTATTGTAGCATATCAAAATTAGGAAACTAAACATTAAAAATTCACGTTTCACTGATTTAGGGAATTTTCTTCCTTGAAATAGGAAACTAAACAAAGAATTACCTGTAGATCCAGCGACTTCAAAAACCTACACTTCTCAGCAAGGGATGTTAAACCCTGACTTGAAATGTTAGAGCACCAAATTAAGCTCAGTTTCTCCAGGTTTGGAAAACCTACGGAGAGAGCAATTAGCCCAGCATCTGACAGATAAGAAGACTCCAGCGCACCTTCAGCCCCAGTATTATCAGTTGCATGGTGTGAGTTAAATGGCAAGCACATGACTTCATTGCGACGTCTTCTTCCCTGCATAGACATTACCAGTAAAATTCTGACAAGATCTTTGAGATGCTTTGATTCAATTTGAACCTTAAAAACTTTAGTTTCATTAAATTAAATCCTAAACTTGAGCGAGAAGTGGAATTAATATCCGCTTCTCAAAATCAAGCTAAAAGATGACCCAATAACAAATGATATATCATACAAAACTCAACCAACACAATATCCTAAATCCAGACAACTTAGTAGTTATAAGAACATTCAGACCCAGCACGTGGAAACCTTGCTGCAACAAAATCGGCACCTGAGAAATAGAAAATGCCACATCTATCTGTCTATCTAGAAGATAGTAACTCAACAAACAAAGTTAATTTCATTCAAGTTTAGGGTTTGATTATATGGAATTAATATTTCAAAGTCTTTACTCATACAAGTTTAATAGTGAATTTCTCCTCCCTGAATAAGACTTTTTCCTGAGCCCTCAGGTCTAAAAGAACAGTTGACCTAAATCAAATGCGTACAATCGCCTATGTAACATCAAACCACTCTGCCAATTTCCTTTCTCCTTTTCCCCTTACCTAAATTCACACCACTGTTTCCCAACAATACTTTTTGATATAGTCATATTCCAGTTCACTCTCCAGAACACTCGATAAGCGAATCAAATACTCCAATTACACATAATACACGCGTAAAATCAAACCAACACACAAAATTCCATTTCTAAACACATCAAACTGAAAATTAGCATCATCCACAAACCTAATTGAATTTCAAGTAGGCAATCGAAGTGAACATTGATGGCTTACTGAATGAAGGGGGAGAGAAATCGCCAGGCGTTCGTCAATGTGGACATTTCTGATATTGACGAAACGGCGAGCAAGGAGCTGAACAAAGAGCTCGGGACTACCAGTTGCGCCAATTCGTAGAGTGGTTCGGCTGAGTCGCTCGAGTTTGAGCCAACGCTTGCAGACGAGAGAACAAGCATCGCGACTCAGCTTGGAGTCAAGGCACCGGAAGATCTCAATGATCAGCTCATCAGGAAGAATGGTATTGATCCAAGCATGGCCTCGCATTGTGTATGAACTCTCAATCTCTTCGCTGATGAAATTTGAAAGCGAAATTCGTTGACATCAGAGATAAAACAGAAACAAACGTCGAGGAGGTAAATCGGAGGAAGGCCTTTATAGTTGGAGGATCGGTGGAGAGGGAAAGGAGTGATTTACCATAATACCCCTTGTCTATGTTGATAACTACCATGCAAGCCAATGTCCACGTGTCTTCGCCTAGTAACTTTCCCTTTCATCCCAGCCCATAGAATTCTCATTGAAAATTCAATTTTTTATTTCTTTGAAATATTTGGGATTTTTATTATTGCCTAAATTATAAAAACAAACCNATTCAATTTTTTTATTTCTTTATTAAAAAATTATAAAAGCAAACCTTTTAATTTTCCCTTTATTAAAAAAATAATCTTATTATTTTTTTAAAAAATGGTTTAATATTTATTTTTGTTTACAGTATAAAAGCACGTGGGGCTAATAAAATAAAAATAAAAATAAAAGTAAAAATAAAAATAAAGGACGACGAAAATCGTTATTCGTTAAGTAAACCAATAATACATGAAAATATTGAAAAATGGTGGGAAACGACGTCGCTTTGGTTCTGTCCATGATAGGATCATCAAATTCCTTAAACCAAACAGGCCGATTGTTCTTCCCTCGTCCAGTTCCATCGTTGATTTCGTAAGCATACGCCATACTCGGGAACACTAAAGCAACGTTTTTCTTTTTCGTTGATTTGATTAAAGAAAAGAAAATGTGAATGTTTGGTGAAGATTCCGTCAGAATTTTACCTGAAGAATCGAATACGGAAACAGCAGAGAGGAAGGTTTAGAAAAAGTCTCCGAACAATGGTGCTTCTGCTTTGATTCGTTGTGTTTCTGCAAATTCTGAAGGATTCAGAGAGGATCGTTTGAGAAAAAGTTGAGGAAAACGACGGAAGGATCTTGATCTGTGCTAAAGATCATGTCGTTCTCATTCTTCAAGCCGTCGAGGCCTAGAACCCCGCAGGAGGTGGTCAAATCCATTAAGGAAAGCCTCATGGCCCTGGATACCAAGACCGTCGTCGAAGTTAGAGCTCTCGAGAAGGTTAGTCTCGATTCCTCAAATTCGCTCACTATTTGAGCAATTTTTCTTTCGGAAATTCTAGGTTTAAGAGAATTGTTTGATGGAATTGCTTTGTCTATGAATTAGAGGTTAATTGAATATACGAATGATCCTTTGCGTCAGGCCATGGAAGAAGTTGAGAAGAACTTTATAACTATGAGATGTATGCTTATTGGAGATGCGGAGGTTGAGCCCATTGCGGAACAAGTTTCACAGCTAACGCAGGAGATATGTAATGAGTGTGTCATCGATCTTCTAATTCACAAGCTGCCTGTTCTTGGATGGGAAGTAAGTTATTTCCTACATTTCTCACAGTTGATCGCCTGGCAAAACGTTTATCTTAATCAATCTTCAGTTTGAAAATGTTTTTCAATGTAGGCAAGAAAGGACCTTGTGAATTGTTGGTCCATATTGTTGAAACAAAAGGTTGGCTCCACTTATTGCTGTGTCAACTACATTGAGAACCATTTTGAGTTGCTAGATTTTCTCGTTGTGTGGTAAGTTTAAGAACATCACTTTCTGTGAGTTAGTTCATATCTGTGTCAAGTCATGATATTAACCTGCGGATTAGCGTGGTTGCGAACATAATCCTTATTTCTTTGACCAATTATACCATTTTGTATAATTGCCAATATGTGTTCGCCGNATAATCCTTATTTCTTTGACCAATTATACCATTTTGTATAATTTCCAATATGTGTTCGCCGTTTCCTTTTTGTACAAGTGCAATGCTACCGTTTGAACTCTGCTTACGCTTATCCGATGCTTGTTACACGCAGCTACGACAACAAGGAAATTGCCGTAAACTGTGGAAATATGTTGAGGGAATGCATCAAATTCCCAACCCTCGCAAAGTAAGAAGCACGCTCTCTCTCTTTTTGCTTTCACAATGATCGTCGAGATTTCGGCAATGTGCTAAAGTTGATGCTAATTCAGAATGTATGAATGGCAATACTAAAATGCAGTGAAGCTCCATGATTGGTCTTTGATGACAATATTTTTTGCTCATATTTTGGGCATGCATCTACATTCTGGGAACCTTATGCTTACATATTTGACTATTTTTCTCCTTCAACTTTTGGCATTAACTCATTTAATAATGCATAACCTAATTCATAGGAGCAGCTCTCCTGTTTGTATTTACGTTGCCCCAGCATTCAAGATTTTCTTTTGGATTTTCATGTTTCTTAAATCCATTTTACTGTGAACCTTACTTGGAATATAAAAATAACTCTATTGAACATGTGCCCCCATTTTATAATGAAGTACCTTATGGATTTGAACCGAAGATTACGCATGTGACATCTTTTAGAGAATTAACTGTGTAGTTTTCGAAACATTACAAGTTATTGTTATTGTGGCTCTCATTGGTTGACGGGAAACTCTTATAGAGGTTCATTTCTTCACAGTTTCCTTTTGTAGTGATTTCTCAGATACATATTAGAGGCTGCAAGTTTCGAATTGTTCTTCAAGTTTGTGGAGTTACCAATTTTTGACGTCGCATCGGATGCATTTTCTACATTCAAGGTGAGACATAAGTTGCTGGTATTACGTTTTCTTTACACGTAATGCAAAATGCGTTCGATTTGATATCCATAGTGCAAACTTGAAACATGTACATTTCTGGCAGGACCTGCTTACCAAACACGAAAATATAGTTTCCGACTTTTTGAGTGCTCATTATGATGAGGTATGCTGCTTTTCTTTGGATAATTTTTACTTTTAGCCCCTTAATCTCTTTCCTTTGAATGTATTGATCCTCATACTTTCATTTGTTTCATCTCCATTCTTTTGTAACTGTTTGAAACCCAATGTTAGTTAAAAGCAATGAAATCCAAGGACTAGATTTCCAATTCGATCTTTGTAGTGCTGGTTGTAATTAAAATAGCAACAGTTATGATATGGCCTAGAGTCCTGCTTGTCTGGCATCAAAGTATAGAATATATCCCAAATAGCTATTTATATATGATTTTTTAGAACTCCATTTTTGTTCATATCATGAGAGATTATTTTCCAGTTCTTTGACAGATATGAAAAACTCCTGACTTCTTCGAATTATGTAACTAGAAGACAGTCATTGAAGGTTCGTTCTCCGAACGGCTCTTTTAATCTCCTTTNCGTGTTTTTCCAATTTGTCCATCAGTTGTTGCTAGTATTATTTTCCATGGATTCTCAACTTTTTTCCATCTTCTTTACTTTTCCGAGCAGGATTCTAGCAAGAACATCCAACTGTCTGCTTTCCACATATTCAAGGTGATGTATTTTGCTCTTATATTGGACTTCCCTTACTCATTACCTTGTTGAAGGATCTATTGCCGTCATGGTTGCCTTTTCTTTGCATCTTGCTGGTTTAGCAACCTGCCGGCTGCAACACCTTTAAAATGGTTCAAAAAGTTCTGTTGGTATGTAGTGGCACCAAACATGGCATGAACTTCAATAGACGTTTGAATTTTGAATTTCTTTGTTAATGCTTGGGATCTCAAGGTCTCACTCGCCACATTATGTTCATTGGTCCATTCCCACTAATTTCCTAAGGGTGTGGCAACCTCTCCCTAGTAGACGCATTTTAAAATCTTGAAGGGAAAGCGCAAATAGTACAATATTTTGCTAGTGGTGGGCTTGGACTATTACAAATGGTATCAAAACCAGACATTGAGAAGTATGCCAGCGAAAACGTTGGGCCCCCAAGGGGGGTGGATTGTGAAATCCTACATCGGTTGGAGAAGAGAAAGAAGCATTCCTTATGAGGGTGTGGAAACCTCTCCCCCTAGTAGACACATTTTAAAACCTAGAGGAGAAGTCCGAAAAGAGGACAATATGCTAATAGTGGGCTTCCGCTGTTACACCTTGCTATAAAAAAAATCTTACTCATGGTGATGTGAATGTTTGAGATTTCTTGATATTTGATGACGACTCTAGATTTTAAGAGCAAATGGAAATATTTAAAACACGAAGACAAATGCAAACCTTTGTGACTTATTATATGGGACAGTATATGATAACTATAATGTGGATCATTTGGTCCTATTATTTTGCAGGTTTTTGTTGCTAATCCTAATAAGCCACGTGAGATCAAGGTTATCGTAGCGAAAAACCACGAAAAGCTTCTGGAATTGCTTCACGATCTTTCTCCTGGGAAAGGTTCTTAGTTTAAGATGGGCAGCATTATATTCTCTCTTCTTAATAGCTTGTAGAACTAGAAACATGGCAGGCTAGTTGAATTCATCGTTGCGTTCGATTTACAGGTGCCGAAGACGAACAGTTCGAAGAAGAAAAGGAGTTGATTATCAAAGAAATAGAGAGAGTTTCACGCTTGCAACATCTTACTGGTTGAAGCCATTGTTCTCCCACGTCGTGCCTTTATCCCCCAAAACTATGGCTCCTGTTGAGTGAGTTTGCATTTAAAATGCAGGAGATGTTTGATTATTTGTGGAAGTACAAGTTATTAATGTATAAATAATTCTCTTTAACAGTGTACTGCGAAACATTGTTGCAAATTGAAGGTGTCTGTAATTATTATTGCGTGGAGGCACTCTTTAGCCCAGAAATTGCTTGGTTATCTCTAAAATATTAATCATTCAACATTCTTCTAAGTCAAATGTTTTTTGTTTTTTGTTTTTTTTTCTTTTTAACCGCATTTATTTTTGCAAGATCAACACAGGAATTTTCACGATAATTCATGGAGGTTCGAGTTTTTCCATGATTTTTTTTTTTCATTTTTTAATATATATATATTTGTTTGAAAGATTTTTTAAAGGTTTATATTTTCTAATATAATTTATATTTCAATAGGTAAAACATCTTAGATCCAATTACTATTATTTTTAAAAATTCAAATTTTAATATTATATACTTTTTATACTTAATTTGTGGACGAAAAATATAATTGTCTAATGAAAAAAAAAATTGGAGATTGCCCAACCCATTTAAGGCGAATCCTTGTGAGATTCAATTTTTCGAATTAAATGAAAATCTCTAATCTATATGCTCTCAACGAGAAATTTTCTTACTTGTTCAATTTTTAATGAATCAAGATAACCATTCGTTTCGGTATAAATAGTCATTATATGTTCTACCTGAGAATAGCTGGTTCTTGGTTCCGGTATAAATAGTGTTCTTCTAGACCTCTTGTCAATTGATTCTGTTGACCTCGAGGGGCTGATTGGAATTGTAATCGTTTGTTGACCTCTTGCCAATTGATTCTGAGTAGCAGCTTTATTGAGATCAGAATTGCGCTCAAAGGCTTCTAATTCGACAAATGTGTCAAAATTTTGAATAAACAGAAATTTTTAGAGTCGGTATTTAAAGAAGACCGATCAAATATTCTTTTTAAGGAATCATTTTGATTGCAAAATCTTACTAGAAGAGAGATGAAAAAAGGCTGAAATTTCAAGGGTAAGAATTCAAAAGAATTGAGCTAAATTATCGTTTTTTCCAATTACAGCACACCATCGAACATCACAAGGGCAGTTCTCAATCTTCACGACAATTAATCATATGAAAATGCTTAATTTACAAACAAGGTATATATATATATATATATATAACTCAGTTTAGCTGGACAAATTGAACTAACTTATCAAACTTCATTCAGTCACAATAAAAACTAAAAGCCAACATGAAAATGCTTCAGAGTATTATGTACCTTCCTTTCTTTTTCTTTTTCTACCAACAATTATTTCAATCAGACATATATGAGTGATGGAAGCTTGAAGTGAGGTACAGAAAACTTTGTCCGCCTAATTGTCTCCCTGTCTCAGCATCCGCAAAATGGTCAGGAACAAGTTCAGGATATCTAGATACAGAGTGACTGCAGCCCATATGTAATCATCATATGTAAAACGCTTGATCAGATTGTCCGTATCATATATAATGTAACCCGAGAAAATTATCGCACCAATTCCACCGTAAACTGCTGTGGAAGTAGGACCAAGAGGGAAGAATGCCTACGATACGAAACAACATAGCATACACTTATGAGTTATGAAGATAATGTTGTTAATGATTCAATCGAAGTTCTGTTAGAACAAATTCCAAGCGAAGGAGGAAGGACAATTGGTTAAGAAAATTATTATATAAAATAGTTCTGTTTTATAACCATTTAGTTTTTGAAAATTATGTCGTTCGTTTACCGAGGTTTTCATCCTTTTTAAACGAAACATTTGAAATCCTATCCAAATTCAAAAAACAACTTGAACTTTAAAAACCCTTGTAAAACGTAGCAAAACAAACAAACACGAGTAGTGCTCGTGTTTATAAGTTTAATTTTCGAAGTCCAAAAACTAAACATATGGTTATCGAACGGAACATAAGATTTTAAAGTTCTCTCAACTTTTCCCGCTAGATTAAGCTAAGCTAAATTGTAAAATTTCTACCCCTCCTGGCATTGACAAGGTGCTAGTAAAAAATATAGAAGTAGAGTCACTAGAACCAGTGTTGAGTTGACTATGAAGTAGTAGTGAAGGGGCAGTAAATGACCTGAATGAAGCTAGTGAGGAGGAGGATCATTAGGGCAGTAAACAAAAATGGTCCAAGATAGCTGAAATCTTTGCCCTTCTTTGAGGCCCAGAATGTGTACCCAGTTAAGGAAGAAACAACAGCTGAGGTCAAAATTAGTGCTTCAAGCACAATCCTTCCTGCAAGCACCATCACAAAATCACATTTTTTATCAATACCAGCACAATTAACCATGCTTACATCTAATCAGCAAGGCTGAACAATTTACTGTACTTATACTAACCATCAGTGTTAGCGCAGCTAACGCCAACCGTGAGGCTAAGTGTAGCCGTAAAAAGTCCGAGGAAGACAAGGTTCAGAGGGTGCTTCTGCCTGTAAATGTACATTGGCCATAATACTGCAAAGATTTGGAGTTATTGGAAGATATTGAACTATGGTGCTAACTCAAACGAAAGAATCAACATGAAGTAATTCATAGAATAAGAAAGCTTTTTAGAAATGGTCCACCAGTCAGTGATGAATTCAACAAGATAATTACCCTTATATCAAATAATGGAAATCAATGATGAATCATGATAAACATTTGAACTTATAACTGTTTTTAGCATTTAAGATTTATTTTTATGGAAGACTGTTCAAATCATTTCATAAAAGAAGCAAGAACTCTATAACGGAATCCATTTGATCATCAAATTTTAAGGACCCCTAAACTTGTCATTTGTTGATTTTCACCCTGTGATTTCAACATGATCATCAAAAACTGAAGCCTAAACTCATAAGCATGTTGCATGTTTTACCCTCTACTCAATTTTCATTGATTCACTCACAAATTTAACCCAAAAAAATCCGAAGAATATCCAGAATTAGTGTAGATTAAGATTGCAACGCTGTCCAAGTTTGAGGTTTGAAGTTTGAAGTGAAATCGGATGAAATTGAAAGTTCAGGATGAAAATTGATTTTTTTTTTCCGTCATTAACGTTTGATTTGTTGCTCTTGCTTCAAAATGAAGTAAAAGCTAATTCCATCCACAAGTATTCTTCTGAACAAATAAAAGAATCTCAGAGTACATGAACAATCAGGTACATGATTGAAGAAATTTTTTTTTGTCGTTGATCTACAAAAAATAAGGACGCCAATTTCATAAGACCGAAAAGGAAAAGCCGTGTCAATGAGTCCTTAATCGACATCCCAAATTCCGATCCACATAATTCATGAAATAAAAAAAAAAAAATGCACAATAAAATTTATCCGCACAAGAACCATAAAAAGAAAATCCAGAACCGATTAACGAATATAAAACAGCGACCATTGGACTGCGATTCCGAAATGATTGACTTACAGATTAGGGGAAGGAAGCAGAGGAACAGAAGAAGACCAGAATTTCCCCGGAGAAGGTCGTTGATCGGAGAGTATAAAACGGTAACGGAGGAGACAAGGGTGGTGAGAACGATCTGCGCCGCAAGAATTCCGTACACCTTACGGATGAAACCCCATCGGAGCTGATTTTCGCCATAGCTCAAACCTGGATACAAGGTCTCCCCTGATTCTAGGTCTACTTCTCCACCCTTGTTACTCACGCCCGTGTACCCGTACATCTCTTCGTTTTGCGCTCGAAAATTCTCTCCCTGATTTTCTGCGGAAAATTTTCTGTCAAAACAGTTGTTTTTAGGAGGCCACCACCATCACCAATAAGAATGCCGACTGAGTCATAGTTTTGATCAAGTGACGAGTTTGTGACGCTTGAGCATCACAGCCTTCTTCTGGTCGTTGGATAGAAAGAAAAACTGCGTGTTGCTGTATTGTTCTGACGGTCGAGATCTTCACGCGTGACTTAACGGTGACTTTTCATTTCAATTCTCATCTTTGAGTTTTGAATTTTTTACTAATAAATTATTCCTTTTAAAGAAACTTTTTTTTATAAATAATTTTTTTTTCGTTATAATCTCTATTAAAAAATATAAAACGTTTTAATAAATTCAATAATATTAGGTAAAATAATAACTAAAAAAATATGATTATTTCAAATATTTATGATATTTTTAAATTATAAATTAAATCCACACACCGGGCGACTTTGTCTTTAATTACATTAATAGTAACTAAAAGTCAACTTGATGCCCATTTCTCTTTCATATTTATTTATTTATTCTTAGTTCATATTTATTTATTTATTTAAATTTTTTTTCCAAATATTTTTTAACCAATTTTAATAATTGGGAAAGTTTCAAAAGTAGAAAACTAGTATTTAAAAATTATGACTAAATTAATAAAAAAATATTTTAAAAGTTTCAATAATATCTTTAAAAAAAATCTAATATTGGTTCAAAAATACTCTAAAAATTTAATTAATACTCTTCAATTTTTTAAAAAAAAATTCAAAAATATTCTTACCGCTAATACCTTGTTTAAAAAATACCCATAAATTTTCAAAAATAACATTAACAATAAGTTCATGAGTATTTTGAAAACACGATACCAATAATGACAATATTTTCAACAACAGTATTTTTTTTTTTTTTTAATTTTACGAATATTATTGAAAAATTTAAAAGTTCAAAAATATTTTTGAGACAAAGTGTAAATTTCAAGAGTATTACTGAAAAATTTTAAAGTTTAAAAATATTTGTGAGACAGATTGTAAATTTCATACTGTTTTTTGTATTTTTGTGTTAATTTAGAGAAAAATTAAACTAAGATTTCAAAATATTAATAAACGAGCTTAAATAAAATAAATAAAATAAAATAAAGGCCTGAATTGTTGCTTCCACCTAAAAAAAAAGATTTTGAAACATATTATTTTCCTAGATTAAGAGAGAATTTTCCATTGTCTTACCAAATTAATAAAGATCTTCGCTTTCAAAATTTTACAATCAAGGGAGCAGAGGAACACCCTTCTGGACTCTCAAACCCTGTATGATTCGAATCCACCAAATCAACTTTAATGCCCATATACCAAAAATCTTTAGAGAACGCATTTATTTCCACCTGCCAAACCAAAAATCAAAGATCACCTCAAAGTTTCATCAATTTAGAGAACGTTTGTCTCGCGATAGTAATAAGACGTTTAAAGTCGACAGCATCAAGTCGGTATAACGTATGTTGTTACAGTACAGTAGAAATCTAAGTTGGTATAATCGATATTTTAGTTCGTTTGTGTGAGTTTCATGGGAATTTACGAACTCATATACTAACATAAAATCCAACATTTAGACTCCATTTGATGATCATGTATTAAATAAGGTGAAAAGCTTGCCAAGAACTTGTGGAGGGAAACGAGCAAATTTTTCGAAGAGCTAGAATAGTTATTAAACGGGACCTAAGATAGCGTTAGAGAGACTCACATCGAATTGTTAGATAGCAAAAAGTGGATGAAGGTATCAGATGATGACTTTTTCAAAGAAAACAGAAGCACTGATGACACCAATCAGGCACAACAGGGAGAGAATATTTGCCACTCTGCTTGATGAGTTTGATAAGAAATACAGCTTATGACTGCTGCTATCCCCTCGGAAACCTCTTACAATCATTGCCTGCAGCATAAGTCAATGAATCAAAGTTTGTTCGACATAAACGAAAATGCAACAAAAAATTTCAAAAGATGAGCTGAAAGGCATAGAGATACAAATTTAAAAGAACGAAGGGCGATTCTTAGGGTGCTTATTACAATAGCTCAAGGCATCTCTACATTCAGGTAATCGTTCGGTATGGATTTCGTACAAGAAGACAAGTTTAAGGAATCGATAAACTCGTAAATGAGCTAATACCAGTACATTGGAAGCACATCCATAACATAAACAGATAAATCGAGAATTGAAAGTTTAAAAGCAAGTAACAACATATGATCATGATAGTCATTTCTACTCTATTCTTTTAATAACCGAGGGCAGGATGTGGGAGTTCCATTCCTTACATTATGCTCATGGCCCATTTTTGCTATTTTATAGTGTGATTATTATAAACAAAAACCAAATATTTATCACTTAGGAACCAGGATGTGAGGATGTGAGATCCCTAGTAGGTGCGTTTTAAAAAATCTTGAGGGGAAGCCCGAAAGGAAACCCGAAGAGGACAATATCTGCTAGCGGTGGCCTTGGGCTGTTACAAATGGTATCAGAGCCAAACAACGGGCGAAGTGCCAGTGAGAACGCTAAGCCCCCAAGGGGATGGATTGTGAGATCTCTAGTAGATGCGTTTTAAAAACCTTGAAGAGAAGTCCGAAAGGGAAAGCCCAAAAAGGACAATATCTACTAGCAGTAGGCTCAGGCGGTCTAAATTATTAAGTTTAACTTGAGTATGAACCAAGACCTCATCTAAGAACCTTGGGGCATCTTGACAGCCAATATATATATATATATTTACATAAAAAAGTTTCATCTATGTATGAAATTTGCAATAGAAGGCAAAGCCCAAGGAGTTCTCCAATGGGTCAAAAGAGAAGAGAGATTGTAAAAGCTAAAAAGGGTGTGCATTTACACCAAGAATCTAAATAAGTCCCAAGAGAAAATTGATGATTCGAAACATAGCCTTTTGATAACACAGACTGCACACAGTAAATGACGAAATGCTCAGTTATATGAAGTGAATAGGTTACCTGAGAAATCTGCTCTGCATGGCTAAAAATATTTTTGAAAATGCGACGGAGATAAGTAAAGAAAACTGCACGGACAACCAAAACAAGTAAGCATTTCAATGATACAATGATTTTAAAGCAAAGCACTTTGAATGAAATGTGATATATTGGCATTAAAGTTAACATTGAAGATTATCAGCCTAGTGCTTTATAATTTGAATAATGAAATGCTTCAAATCAAGAAGCATTTGCACAATAAAATTTTGGGGAAAAAATATCGCCCCGAAGTTCCTCGGATAAAGCTGTTCTACATTAATATTTCTACGTCTACAAATCATGACAAGAGCTTCCCCATGCTATACAAGTATTCAACTAAGAAGGTTATGCTTTTGATGTATGCATGTTGCCATTGTTACTCGATGCTTACCGTCAACCGACTCCATTGTGGTCAATAGTTCCCAGTTTATCCTGCGGGATACAACCCCTAACGCAACATTTCGAACCTGGCAGCAACATGGTAAGTTTCGTAAATGGCAAAAACATAACAAATGAGCCAATGAATGCCACTAAACAATCAATCTCTTACCTCATCAAACACCAGACTGACAAATCTCAAAGAAAGTAAAAGTGTAAGGGTGATTTCAGCAACTGGAACGCCGAAATACACCAAAGGAAGCATAAACCATCGAATGGCGAATGCAAGTTGCTCGGGGGCTGTGGTTGTGAGGCAGAGACTTGCACTTTGGAAGACCTTCAAGAACAATCAAACCAAACGAACCGATCCTTTCAGGTAACATAAAGCCGATTAATTCAGTTTAGTTGCACTTTCTTTTACCATAAATGAAGTGTTAAAGCAAAATCTAAGGACATTCAACTTACAACAAAAGTTAAACATGCTGATGTACTTGCTATTGACAAGCCCTTCCTCGTAAAAGTTAAAGGGCCAAGTTTTGCAATTAAATAAGAGTAACCTCCCGGAGATGCAGGAAGATCAGGCAATCCCATCATTCCAGGTGGAGGAGTTCTTGATTGGAGGAGGGATGGCACTCCATCTGCACCCAGCCCCAACATGATGAACAAAATTCCTGAGAGTAGAGAAACTCTTCCCAATTGATCCTAGAAAGTAAGAGAATCCCTCCACTGTTATCACATTGTTCCATCCAATGGAATGAAATGTAGGCCCTGATTTTCACTGACTGAAAGAAATATATGGATCATATAACGCGTTCGATCGAAATGTACCTTCCATAATTCGGTTGGAAGAGTCCATATGGATAGGAAAGCCAAGAAAATCACTAATCCAAAACGGATTGTGATGTTTGATCTCGCTGGTAAGACAACAAGAGCCAAAAGCCATATCTACCAAACAAAACGAGCAATCAACCGAGATTCATAGAACAAACAAAGGTACAGAGGAAGAATAAATTCATTACATATAGCATGATTAGTCAATTCTCAAAGCTTATTATCCAAGATTTTTGCATCGAAAAACTACAAAAATGAAATTACCAATTTGATTCGCGAGTCTACAGAGTGAAGAAACGTGACCGGCGACGAGATGAACTGGCTGATAGGGCTGGCGGTTGCACCGGCAATGCCGCGCAAGACTTTATCGGCGGCTAAAGCTCCCTTCGGCAGCCATTTCAGCCACTTCTCAGTTCCAGCATCATCACTCTTGGAAGCTCTAACAATAAAAAACGTCTTCCTCACTGGCTTAAGGACGATTTTCCAGCATCCAACTTTGCCTGAATTTAGGGCGGCTGAAAGTGAGGTAAATTTCGGGGCCACTAGGGATTTAGGAACATGAATGGGGGACGGAAGAGGATAGGTGACTGTTCGAAAAGAATTGTACGGAACGTTCATGGAGGACGAGTCGATGAAGAAGAAGAAGAAAGTGAGTTCGCTAATCGGGAGCTTGCGAACTATTCCGTGCCGTCGGATTTTTCCCCGGTATGCGGCGGCAATTCGCTCTCCGGCAATTCAGTGGGCTCTCTCGTTCGAACGTAGATAAGACGACAAATCGTCTCACCCAAATTCGTCCACCTGTCGTCTTCCTCTGACGTAAAATTGGACAATCTGATTGAACCGGCCGGTTCGATTTCAATTTGGTTTAATGTATTAAAAATATATATTATGTTATATATTTTTTAATTTTATTTCACTTGAGTGTAGATGACAACGATTTTTTTTTTTTTTTAATTTCTGAACTAAAAAAAATTAAAATAACCAAATTAATTTAGCTAAATTAATAAAAATGCATTAAAAAAGATTAACAAATATTCTTTTAATTTTAAAAAATGTTTAAAAAATATCTTGTAATTTTTAAAAGTATTTTTAAGTTTTTTAAAGTTTCATTAATAACCAATAGTTAAAAGGGTATTAATAAAAAAATTTAAAATTTAAAATATTTTTTAAACAAAATACTAATTTCAATCTAAAACTAACTGTAAAAATAATTTATAAAAGTTGAAGGATATTTTTTAGGCTAAAAATGTGGTAAAAATAACTTTTTTTTTAATCTTTTTGGGGTAAAATTTACTTTTTTTTTTTACAAATTAATGTTTCAAAACGGGTCAGGGCTTGTTTTAACTTAAATAATAAATACTTATTTTATAACTACAAAAAAAGAAAAGAAAAAGAAATGGGCCAAAGGCCCACTTTACTCCCCGAAAAGCCCAAACATAAGGTAATTACCGGCCCAATCGACAGTTCGCGGGATGGGCACACACACGCGTTCACTACCGCGCGTGTTGTCACGCGCACTAAAGGTCGGAAAGACGGAGACCGGAACAGTGACAGGTAGACATCGGATGTGGAAAGGCGGCTTCGAAAAACGAAAGCCCAATACACGAGGAAAAGTATATACAAAAAACGCAAGTTAAAAGAGAAGCCACCTTCGATTCTCCGTTTGTATTCGTTTAATCAGACAATATATAATTAATTTTTTTTTTTCTCTCATTTCTCTTTCTGATTTCCTCTTCTTCATTGGTGCATTTCATATTATTTTAATCCGTTTTTGTTCAAGGAAATCGAGAATCAGTTCGAGAGAGGCATAGATCGATTGCTTCGTCTCTGTTTCTCTGAATCTGATGGAGCAGCTGATCAACTTCATCATTCGTCCCCCCAGGTAACGTCTGTGACCAGTTTCCAGATTTGTTCTTCTCTTTTTTCTTTGAATTACTAGCTCTAGTGTTGGATTTTGGTGTTTGTTCGTGGCTGCAATGCCGAGAAAGGCTAGGGAGTGATGGATGTTTGGAGCTGAATATTGAATATTTGTTTTGCTCTGTATCTAAGAAATTTAACTCTTACTGTTAATCTATTTGCTAATCTTAGTACTTGGATCTCTGAAATTTGAATTCTACATGGTTTTCCATTAAGGGAATGGAGGTGGCTTGTTGGTTGAGATCTAAATATTTCTTTTCTCTTTCGTTTTTGTCATCATCTGGTTTATAGCTTACATTATTTCCTTTTTTGGATGTTGCAAGCTTGAATGAGATCTCTGTTACTTAATGACATTGAAATGCGGATCCGTTCGTTTTTGTTCTTTTGGTATTGTGTTTTGTAATTATTGCCTGATCATTGGAAATACTCTACGACAACTGTTGTGGGTTCTCTCATTTTCCAACTTCACTTTTGTTTTATTCATTTCCTTCAATTTAACGTTGGTAACTCTGATGGGCTAATACTTTGCTCAATTTTACTCGCAGAGCTGAATATGACCCAGACAATGATTTACTAGAAGATGAGTTCACAATAAGGGGAAAATTGTATCAAAGGAGGGACCTGGAGGTATGATTTCATATCATAGTTGAAACTCCATCCGATTCATATTTGCTTGGATTTCTCCATTTATTAGATTTGTCTACTTTGAACTTGCTAAATTTTACTAAAACTTAAAAAAGTCAGTGTGTCACTCATCACAAAATTATAAAGTTAGTATGTACGGATGTTTTGTGACTTCAAATTAATTCACTGTATAGCTTCTCTATGGTCGTCAATAAAAAAGGGAGCATGTTAAGATGTGGAGTTTTTGTAGTATTTTAACCGTATGAGACTTCCATTCTGGAAGTCCAGTAGAGGCTTAGCAATAATAATGAGATGTACAGAGGAAGTTTTTATTAGCATTATTTAATGAGTTGGAGGTAATTGATCTTTCTCTTTCAGATCTTTAATTAATGTAGATGGATACTGGCCAGCTTTAGCAGAGGTTCATTTCCTACATGTCCCAGCAAATGGATGAAATAACTTTTTCTTCCATCTTTAACCAAAAGATTAAAGTATTTCTTTAATGTGATTGGTTGGTTGGTTTGTTTGGATATTTTTTTTATACGTTTGGATACTGATGGCACCCACCCCATCTTCCAATCTTGACCTCTACTGCCTTGAATTTTGTAGACTATAGTTCATGGAGAAAAGTTTTCTGTATTGTTAAAACCGTCCTAACATTATGCAGGTTAAAAACAGTCGGGGAGATGTACTTCAATGTAGTCATTACTTGCCTATTGTTAGTCCTGAAAGAAAGCCTCTACCCTGTGTAATTTACTGCCATGGTAACAGGTGAGTTAATCTGAAAATTTATACCTGACACACATTCACTGAATTGATCCATATTCCATAATGATTGGTACTTCTTTGATTTGCAACAGTGGGTGTCGAGCAGATGCTAGTGAGGCTGCCTTAATATTACTGCCTTCGAACATTACCGTGTTTGCTCTTGATTTTTCTGGTTCTGGACTCTCTGGGGGTGAGCATGTCACTTTGGGGTGGAATGAAGTAAGTGTCTAGGATATCTCCCTCTTTTTTCAAGCTTCTCTGTGCCTTCTTTTATTTATTTTTAGGGGGGAGGATGAGGGGAGTATTTCTCTAGTTTTCTGGAATGATTCATTTTCTATTAGAAGTTATTCAGAATTCCGCTACAGCGTTCAATCATTCTAAATGGCAGAGAACCATTTTTACAATCACGTGGCATGCAGGAGTTGTTCAGAATCCTACTCCAGTATTTAAACCCAAGACATTTTATAATCTACATGACTTCTATGATCTTTATTACTGAAGCTAGAGTAATTTGACACTGGATCTGGGTCTGTCGGTATAAACTTTTTGGATACTCAATACACCTCTAGTCATTTATTTCCTTGTCAGAAATTTGTTTAACAGCGGCTGTATTGATTGCCGCTTATCGTTTTTTTCTTTTGGCTTTGTGTTTAGGGTACTTGATGCATATTGCCATTTTCGTTCCTCAATATATAATGTTGAACTTATTTAAACTTTTTCAGAAGGATGATCTGAAAGCTGTGGTTGAGTATTTGCGGGCTGATGGAAATGTCTCTTTAATTGGTCTATGGGGCCGTTCTATGGGTGCTGTCGCCAGGTTGCCTTCTACTTCTATCTTCCCACAAGTGCATATGTGGAGTTAGATGAATTATTTTATTTACCCAACTTTCACGTTGATGTTAATTTGACTTCTGTGCTTTGTCTCTGATAGTTAGTTGTTGATTCCATCGTTTTTTCAAATTTCGTTGGTAATATGTTTTTATATGAAAGGAGAAAAACTCCCATTCAGCCCAAGCCAAGAAAGATAAAAGTCACGTCTTCCAAATCAGCAGCTGACCCCCCCNACAGCATTATTGTATACTCTTTCATATGTATGGCGCAACTCAATCCTTTTTTTTTTCAAGTTTGTAATCTAATCTTTTGCCTCAAAATATTGAAATAAAAAAAAAAAAAAAAATTCACTCTTGACAGTGATATATGTTGTATATGTAAATCCTAAATATGAAAATATGCGGAATTCTTATGAAAAAAAAAAAGAACAGGAAAAGAGCAGCAAAAATCACTCAAGCCATATAATAAAAAAGAGAAGTTCTTGTCAAATGGAGCCAACGAACAAATGTATCTTAGAAAAACAAAATTACAAAAAAGAAAAAAAAAAAAAAAAGGCTCCAGTTCAAAAAAATAAGAGATAAAGGATAGTTGCTGAAGTCCTTGATAACGGAAGCCCAAAGGTAGATATTGAGCCCAACCAAGTCCCCCACATTCTTCCAAAAACTTTGCATTTCACTAAAGATCCTCATGTTATTTCTCTCTAGCTACATATTCCATTAAGTTGCTAAAGAGGTAGCCTGCCACAGAAAAGCTCTCTATTACAAAATGGAGGGTGGAATATGACCTCCTCCATCATATCCCAAAAGCATCCAAAAAACTATCTCAAATCGTTGATGCAAAATGGCAATCTCACAACACATGCTCCAGACGTTTGGGAGGCTTCTTACACACCCTATGCTACCGAAGGCTTAGTGGTACAGAAGATGTCCTTTGAATCTATGGTTTCTTTCTAACCGTAAGCCATGTTTAATTGCCTGCAGTGCATTAACCCCTAAAATCTTTGATTTTCTTAAATGCTATGACCACACAATAACAAGGGGATATTTCCCTCGATGAAATTGATACCTACTACCTGCTGAGGCATGTACACATATCTATGGACAGAGAATCTCAACATGGCAGTGGGAACATTCCTTTTCCACATAATAAAGTATGCATTGTTTTCTTCAATGTTGTGTTATCTGTAGCACAATTTTGATCGTTTTGTTTCATGAGCAATAAGAATAAAATATATAATTTTCCTCATGGGAAAGAATTTCATAAGGTCTCTGTTTTGACCTCTAATTTGTTTATGATTAAATCATTGTATTTTTTTCCTTATCTCAAAATAGTCATCTACATTTCAGCCTTTGATAGTTTTTGAATATTATTTAGTTTTGTTCATTTTCCACTAACATGCATGTTTTGAGCAGCCTAATGTATGGGGCTGAGGATCCTTCAATTGCAGGGATGGTTCTAGACAGCCCTTTCTCTGATCTGGTTGAGCTAATGATGGAACTCGTCAAAACCTATAAGTTTCGTTTACCTAAGTTCACTGTAAGAATAATTCACTGATTTTTAAATCTATGAAAGCTTGAACTGAGAAATTTCTCTCTTTGCAAAAGTCTAGTCCATTTCTTTTTTCTTGACCAACAAGTGGGGTTGTCAAAACTAATTTTAAATTATCTCACCTGTCAACTGATATTTGTAAAGTTTTCCCAAGTTCAAAGATGTGCATGTGACTGGTCTGGTCCAGAAGTTGTAACTAATGTTCTTTTGACTAGAAGTGATTGATGTTCGGAAATTTTAACTATTACGTTATGTGTGTTTCTAGGTGAAGTTTGCTATTCAATACATGCGAAGAGCTATCCAGAAGAAGGCAAAATTTGACATAATGGAACTGAACACCATTAAGGTTTTCATTCTATCTATTATCTGCTTTGTCTTTGAGTTCCTCATATAAATTCTCAGTTGCATACTAATTAGTTGAGTGAAGAATTGATGTGCATATTCTCTTTTTTCTTGGGGATAGATTCAATGCTACTGTTGAAGAAAAAAAGGAAATTTTTTAGATGCTATTCTCATGAGAATTTTTTGTCAAAAGATAAAGATTTTAGTTGACACTTGACATGTGTTTCATGCCCTTTCGTTAGAAAAGTATATAATCATATGCATTAAGGTCAATGGCTCTCCCGGATTTTCTAACTAAGTTTGTACTTTATCCTTCTAAAAACCATTGACCTAGTTGACTGAAAAAAACAAGAGCGATCATGGTAAATGCTCGTCTTAATTTATATAAACATTTAAAATATTAGATAGTGGAAGTACAATGTGAGCAGTTGAGAAGGCACTTATTGTCCAACATAAGTTAAATGAACCAAACAACGGATTGATTTTTCCTCTGGATTATTTCCACAGCCCTGTTCTTTTTCTTTTCTTTTGTTTTTTTTTTTTTTTTAAATAATAAAGGACCAGCCTTTCATGGAGCGTAAAGGAAAGAATAAAAGAGCACCCAAAATAAATAAAAAACAAGCCAACAAAAAGAAAAGGAAAAAGTTCATTAGTAATCTTTTTAAGAAGTTAAAGGCAATTCTATGTGTGGTGATCAGTTTAAATTTATTATTAATGAACTTTGAAGATAAGTCTAGGATAATAATTTTGGGGCTCTTACATGTTTTCTTTCTTTTAGTTGGTATATTCTTTCCAACAACTTCTATAATCATGGTCTTTCTCTTGTTCTTGCTGATTGTTAAAATTTTCTTTCATGTTGGTAGGGGGACTTATCTCCTCTTGTTGCGATGTTTGTTTGTTGTCATTGAATTGATCTATTATAACGAAAGAAAATGCCGCAGTACTAGTTCAGCCAGAAATTGGAAATGAAACATTATGTTCTTCATAATTTTTCTTATTATTTTTAATGCTTACCATATGAAGTGAGATTGATCCAATATTGTTCTGTCTAGGTGGCAAAATCTTGCTTTGTACCAGTGCTAATAGGGCACGCCATTGATGACGACTTCATACAACCTCATCACTCAGACCATATATATGAAGCTTATGTGGTAAATCCTTGTTACCCAATTACCTAGCACAAAGTTTTTAGTTTGATGAGGGGTAATGTTATTATGTAGCAAATTCAATAACAGAACAACTCTTGGATTTTGTAAACTACCTATTGGATTCAGTGAGATCCGAAAACACATGGTGCATACTGCAGCTGTAGCCTGTAGCACCTTATAAAACTTTAGTGGTTCTACCCTTCCATCCAAAAACCGTTTCATTGTCGAGTGATGGCTCTGCAATTCCTCTTACGAGATTCAAAGAAGTCGTCCTTTCGGTGCCTTATTCCCCAGGATGTAGCTCTGTGCGATAAAGACTTTAATCACACGATAACCTTTTCTTTCGTAAATACTTTTGCTAAAATATGGGACTATATTCCAGAGTTTCAACCTTCTGTGTTCTTATCAGAAGTTTCAGGGTTTCCCTCCCTCTCTCCCGCCTGCTTCTTCTTGCTAGCACATTATTTAATGAACCTAAAGACGCGTATTTGAAGACAGGATTCTTCATGTTTCTTGTGCGTTTGATTCTAATTTTTACGTTGAGCTGTCCGAATATGTTCGTAAAGCCTCTTCCTTTAATCATTCGTGTTAATCAAGGAGCTTTTGTCGAACTCTTTGCCCTTTGTCTTCGCTTATGGTTGTGGTTAGTAAACTATTTCTTATACCCCCACCCCACCCCAAAAAATTTGATGGTATGTGGTGCGAACTGTTAGGTGCTTAATTGTTAACTTGCCAAACATTTTACACTGCTACGGTTTATTAATCAAATTGTCTCTTTTGCAGGGGGATAAAAACATTATCAAGTTTGACGGTGATCACAATTCTCCACGGCCTCAATTTTACTTCGATTCTGTAAATATCTTCTTCCACAATGTTTTGCAACCCCCAGAGGATGAAATAGGGGATATTTATATTAACAGTATGACATCCTACTTCAGTAACAAGGTAAATTGGCCCAGTGCGTCTGCTGGATTTCACCTCTGCTGAACTGCCAGATCTAATATCAGCTATGTTTTACCTTCAGGATTACTGGAGAGTGGTGCAAGAAGCAGGCCCTAACCATGGTTCTTCCACAACATCTAGAGGCATGACTTAATAATTTACTCTTTTCTGCTTCTTTATAGTAAGTTTCTTCTCAGGATTTTATTTTTCTTACTTGCAGATTTACCAACTAATAGTACAGAAGGTGCCATTAAGGAACTCCGTTCAAAAAGACCTATGAGTCGGATCGAGGTAGTTTTATATGCATACTCTATTTCCTTGTATGAAGACAGAATCAACATTTTGGTGACATTTTATGACTTAACGTCCCTTGCCTCAGGTTCCTCCCGATCTCCCCTCTGGAGATAATCCATCCCAATCTCAGGTATCGCCATAGCTTCTAATTTGACTTTTCGAAATGTATGTCCAAAATACGACCTAAGCATAGCTGAACTGGTCTAGATATTAGTAGAAATCTTCCCTTATAACGTTGATTAGCATTCAAATCATCTTGTTGTAATATTTTTAAATTTAATGTGAGATCCCACGTCAGTTGGGGAGGAGAACGAAGCATTCTTTATTAAGGGTGTGGAAATTTCAACCTAGTAGGCACGTTTTAAAAACCTTGAAGGGAAGCCCAAAAAGTACAATATCTGCTAGCGATGGGATTGGGTCGTTACATTTAATGAATGCCGAGGATACTTTTAATTTGCAGTAAACTTTGTACAGTTAGCTTTAGTACATATGTGACATCCTAAATAATGTTGAAAAGCCTTGATAGACGTTGCTTTGCTGCAGGATCAGAGTACGTATAATGACGCTGACTTGTCGTCTTCAAATATGATTAGTTTCGAATTATCCAATGGCCATCCGTATGGACGCAATGTACCGAATTTGATGGATGACGATCAGTATGTCGAGTATCCACTTGATGACTTGGCAGGGTTCCCATGCAGTGCAGAGGAGGAAGAAATGGTGAGTCTGAATGTCTAATGTCTGATTCGTAGTAATTTTCACGTCTAATCTCTAAACCAGCAACAACGTTTTAAGATGGTTTGTTTTCTTTCCTTCGTGTTGTAAACCAATTTTAGATGCTCATGGAAGCAATGATGAAATCATTGAAGGATTTCAAAATGAAAAACAATGAAGAAGACGATCAAACCTTGACTGTTTGTACCGACACGAAGGACGTTTTGCAGAAAGATGAATGTCGAGTTTTGCGAATAGATGATTGTGGAGTTCTGCATCCGGAAGCTACTTCCACTTCAAATGACCATTTTTCTCAGTTTAATACAGAATCTGCTTCAACTTCAGAAGTGTGCAGTATACCTATTGAACCAGAGTCTACTTCTGCAGCTAGGAATTCGGTATCGGATCGCTCGTGTTCGGATAAAAGTGAACCATCTCTAGGGCCTGTATCTTATGCTTTTCCCTCAACTTCTGTAACAGAAAATGCAGTGGCTTCCTCTTGTAGTAATACGCCTGCAAATTCCCAAAGTTCAGCCGAAACCGACTTGTCAGCCAATACGAAGGCAACCATAGCTGTCGTTCGCAATCCCACAAGCCATATTCTGGACGGTTTGATTCGTCGTTGGGACCTCAATCTCTTCAGAAACAATCAGAACCGGTGAGCCGGGATGTTCTTGTGTTTTTTCCCCTTTGCTCCTACAGATTGTGTGCAATCTGATGTTTTTGTATTGCTGTGTAGCTAAGAAAGTTGCTTTGATGTTAGTTTGTAAAAATATTAGACCCAGAAAAAAGGAAAAAAGTCGAAGAAAAGAAAGATTCGTTTTAGGAGTTTAATACTGAATGTAGCCATTTTTTTCCCACAAACATTGTGCAAACACATTGTACCAATTTCTTCTGAAAATACTTCCTTCAGCTGTGGTTTCTTATGAAAACAGAATATATATATATATATAATTTATAACCTTAAACGGTGAGATCTTGCATCGGTGGGAGAGTTGAACGAAACATTCTTTTTAAGAGTGTGAAAACGTCCATAACAGACATGAAGCATCTTTTATACGGATGATGTTAAAACCTCTCCCTAATAGTTGCGTTTTAACGTTTTAAAATCGTGAGGTTGACAGTGCTACGTAACGGGCTAAAGTGGACAATATCTACTAGCGGTGGGCTAGATACGAAGTTGTGTGCCAGCGAGGACGCTAGTCCCCAAAGAGGTTGGATCATGAGATCCCACATGCTAAAGTGGACAATATCTACTAGCGGTGGGCTAGATACGAAGTTGTGTGCCAGCGAGGACGCTAGTCCCCAAAGAGGTTGGATCATGAGATCCCACATGCTAAAGTGGACAATATCTACTAGCGGTGGGCTAGATACGAAGTTGTGTGCCAGCGAGGACGCTAGTCCCCAAAGAGGTTGGATCATGAGATCCCACATGCTAAAGTGGACAATATCTACTAGCGGTGGGCTAGATACGAAGTTGTGTGCCAGCGAGGACGCTAGTCCCCAAAGAGGTTGGATCATGAGATCCCACATCTATGGGAGATGGTAACGAAACATTCTTTATAAGGGTGTAAAAACCTCTCCATAAAAGACGCGTTTTAAAATCATGAAGCTGACATCAATATATAACGAGCTAAAATGGACAATATCTACTAGCGGTGGGCTAGATACGAAGCTGTGTGCCGGTGAGGACGCTAATCCCCAAAGAGGTTGGATCATGAGATCCTACATCTATGGGAGATGGTAACGAAACATTCTTTATAAGGGTGTAAAAATCTCTCCATAATAGATGCGTTTTAAAACCATGAAGCTGACATCCATGTGTAACGAGTCAAAATGGACAATATCGAACAGTATCTGCTAGTAGTGGCCTTGGACTATTCCATAAACTCTCGAGTTTTATCATTTAAATTGACTCACTAATAAAAATTTGACCATTTTATTGATATAATTATAAATTTGCACCCGCAAAGTAAAAAAAAACGAAGGTCGTGAAAAGGTGAAAATATATAATTAGAAAAAATACTAACATAATTATTTTTATTGATACAACATCAAAGTTTAAAAATATTATTTTTTTATTATCATTTTATTCCGACCATGTAATTATAAATTTATTTTATTTTTCATTTTAATTGGTTGAATTATATTTAAATTAAGAGTTAAATCTGAATAATCAATGAAAAATTACTATATATATTGTGAAAAGAACATTAGGGGAAAAAAACTGAAGCCCAAACTCTCCGACAGGCATTGCTCTTGCGGCGTTTCGCCGAAGAGTAATTGTTGTTTCTTTTTGTTTTTGTTTAGTTTTGTTTATGCGATTTGGACTGTAATTACTGTTCATACAAATTTCCAAACCCAATCCGCCATTTTTGTTTTCTTTCCCCTTTTCACTTTTCCCAAGAAGATTAAGCGAATTCAAAGCTCTCAGACCCACCAAGAACGAAGCCCCAATTTGATATTACTCTATAATCTGAGGAGCAAATTGTTACTTTTCACCCTTCATCCAGCCCTCTCCCCTTTTTTCCCTCGAGGACGATAATTCGATTTCCAGTCAAGAACGCCACCAAATCGTCATCCTCGGGCAGTTCTCTGCAATATCCTTGTGTTGATTTTGTTTCCCCCAATTTGTTCGCTGTTGTCGCGATGATTCTTTTGTCGATTCAAATCCTAAACCCTAATTTTTGATCGGGTTTTGATTTATCGGCCGACGGTTCTCGAGTTCAGTTTGCGGTCCGGCACATTAAAGATTTGTTGTATACGATTCTTTAGTTAATGGGCACGATTAAATCTTGCAGGGATGCCTCTAAATCCTTTTCAAATCTTCGATCGCCATCGCCCCCACCAGTGACTTCTTCCACTTCTCGATTTGAGACCGTGAATGGTTCGCACGAGTTCAGGATCAATGGGTATTCTCTCAATAAGGGGATGGGGAGTGGGAAATATATTGCGTCCGATACCTTCATGGTTGGGGGCTATGCGTTTGCTGTATATTTCTATCCCGATGGGAAGAGCGCCGAGGATAACGCGTCTTATGTCTCGGTGTTCATAGCGTTGGCTAATGAAGGGACTGACGTTAGAGCCCTTTTTGAATTGACGCTTTTGGATCAAAGTGGGAAGGGGAACCACAAGGTGCATAGCCATTTCGAGAGAAGGCTTGAGAGTGGCCCTTATACGCTCAAGTATCGAGGAAGCATGTGGTAAGCATTGTGTTTCTTTGATTTACTACTAAGATCTAGCAGTGATTTCGTTTCTTTGAATGCTATTTTATGTTCTTCATTCTCATGTATAAATTTCCTGTATTGTTTCACCACAAGCTGTCCAACGCTTTAACATTTTTGGAGCATTTGGTGTGAGTCTGTCAAATGCTCGACAAGCCGCTACATTAGCGGCGCATAAACTATGTTCGTTGTCCAATCCAGACCTGTTAGGAAACTCCCTTTCTGTAGCTCTCCTGCTAGTAGTTATGATTAAGATCATTTTACTGCTTAGACAACTGCCCTGAAGATGAGCTTCCTAGCTCCTCTCAGCCTCGGTATACCTATAAGCTCTCCAAATCCCAATTCGGTCAGGTTCCTTCTGGTCACCAATTTCCAGCCATTTGTTTGCTCGGTTCGAGTTCATTGACCTTTCGGTATATCTATCATTTGTTTTGCACGTATTGAGCCCTTGTTAAACATAATAAATTGACATATGTCTAATTTCCTTCTTGTCATCTGTCTTGATCTGTTCTGATAGATCGAAAGAGTCGAAATGTCTCGAGAGGGGTCAATAATAAGGATCAATCCCCTATTTCTATCTATTCTTGATCCATCTGAAAGAAATCGATATGTATCTGATGGAGTCTACATTGTACGGAGAGCGCCCAAGTTTAGGCCTGCTACGTTCTCTTATCCATCGGTCCAAGTACAAACAGTTGGGAATCGATTGTCTTTCATTTTGATAGTGAGTCGTTTTTATATATAATAACTCAAGTCAAGAATAATAGTAGAATTGGAGGAGCGAAGCTGCTTGACGAGACTTGAACCCTTCACCTGCAAGGTATAGAACTCCTAGTCTTGATCTAGTCGGTCTCCTCGGAATGATCTCGAGCTACATACTTCCCTCATACACCGGGGAGGCTTCTAGCTTCTCCGAAAACAAAATTCTAACTTTTGAAATTGTAGAGACAAATTCTAATTTTCTTAAAACTATATGGACCAAGTTTGCTTATAATCCTCCATTTTATTAAAGAAATATACTATTTGATCCCTTAACCAGTCTTGGATAAGAATCTACAACTCACTAGAACGCCCTCGTTGACGATCCTTTACTCCGATAACATCTAGGGTTCCTCGAACAATGTGATATCTCACACTAGACACAACAAAATTGTGTCCTGTTTTCTCTGGAACCTTCTCTTTTGTTAACATCTCAGGATTTCTTCCCCATTTCTTCGCTTGATGATAAAATGTTTTGTTTCTTTTATTGTGGAATGAAGAAAGGAAATGACCAGGATTCCTTTTTTTTTTTCTATTGTACAGGGGGTATAAACGTTATTTTAAACGAACTCTTCTAGAAACATCTGACTTCCTAAAGGATGACTGCCTCGAAATCCGCTGTGTAGTTGGTGTCGTTAAGTCCCATACAGAGGGACCAAAGATTTACTCCATAACACCACCACCCTCTGATATAGGCCAGCATTTTGGGAAGCTATTGGAGAGTGAGAAGCTAACTGATGTGAACTTTGAAGTAGATGGGGAAATATTTTCCGCCCACAAGTTAGTTCTTGCAGCACGCTCACCCGTCTTTAGGGCACAACTCTTTGGCCCTCTTAAGGACCACAATACTGAGTGCATAAAAGTCCAAGATATGGAAGCCCCAGTCTTTAAGGTGCTCTCCCCCTTTCATGTTAGCTTTTCTTTTGACGCACTTTACCAATGTAAATGCTTCATGCTGTGTTTTTTAGAAGAAGAATGGTTTTTCTGTTCTATCTTTTCGATTTTTTCAACCGATAATTTCAATGCTTAGTTTAGACCTCGGGATAGTTTCTTTGTATTCTTTTAATTTCAATGATTCTGTGAGTTTTGGAGAATTAGGAGTGTATGAGATGTGGAATTCCTCTTGTTTTAGTATTGCCATCCATCAAGATAAATTTTGTTTTTCCTCATTGTCCGTACAATTACAGGGATTGCTTCATTTCATATACTGGGATGCCCTACCAGACATGCAGGAAATGGTAGGTTTGAACTCAAAATGGGCTTCCACGCTTATGTCTCAGCATCTTCTTGCCGCTGCAGACAGATATGCACTTGACAGACTCAAATTGCTTTGCGAGGCTAAACTATGTGAGGATGTTGCTATAAATACAGTGGCAACGACATTAGCATTGGCCGAACAGCACCACTGTTTCCAACTAAAAGCTGTATGTCTGAAAGTCATCGCCTTGCCGGAGAATTTGAGAGGTATCTATGTTTTCCGAGTACTTAAATGTCGGTTGATGCACGATGCATATGAAAATGGTTGTTTGGTGGCTCTCCATTGATGCATATGTGGTATTATTATGTTTGTCTTGCAGCTGTAATGCAATCGGAGGGGTTTGAATATTTGAAAGAGAGCTGCCCATCTGTTCTCACCGAGCTACTAGAATACGTAGCAAAGGTGACGGAGCACGCAGTGAATACTTGCAGCGGGTACGGTAATGGGACGGTATTGGATGGAAATTACGCGAATGGTAGACGGGTAAGGCAGAGGCTGTATTGAGCTCTGATGAGCAATGCGTCGAAACCACCATTTGTGGTCGTGAATAAGATAGAGAGAAAGCAATGTGCAGAGGTCGGTTTGATTTTAAACATGGTCAGTCTGTAATGCAGTGATGATTGGTAATTCACATTGTAAAAATCAATCAATCTGGTGGATGGCGTGAGCGTATCTTTAGTCTTCTGTGTAATGGATGAGGATCATATTCTGTATTTACATATAATTACAAAGTTCAAAGTCGCAGGATGCTGTAGAAATTCTTGGCTTAAGCCTAAAATGCCCATGGCTTGAAATGATTGGGGTCAATTGCCTTTTTTTCCTCTTCTTTTTACATTTATTTCTAATTTTAAGTTAAATTCATCACAATTTTGTTCTATCTAGGGATTCTCTTTATGGATAACTTTTCACACCCTTATAAGAAATGCTTCGGGATCTCACAACCCTACCCCTTTGGAAACCTAACGTCTTTATTGACACACGTACCAAGTGTTTGGTTTTCATACCATTTATAATAGCCTATAGCACACTGCTAGTAGATATCGTCTTTCTTAGATTTTCTCTCAAGGTTACACGTCTATTAGGGAGAGACTTACACACCCTTTCAAGGAATGCTTCGTGTCCTCTTTGGGCTTGCTCGGAAGGTTTCCACCCCCTTACAAGGAATGTTTCATGTACTCTTTGTACTTTCCCTTTCAAGCTTCCCCTCAAAGCTTTTAAGACCCATCTATTAAGGAGAGGTTTCCGCACCCTTACAAGGAATGATTCGTTCCTCTCTCCAACCGATAT
>NC_036654.1:739501-765551 GCF_002806865.2 Cucurbita pepo subsp. pepo
TCTGGGTAAGATCTTTTTTGAAGCCCTCAAATGGAGGTCAGAAATCTAAATACAAAAGAATCTCATATTAAATACTTGATTACGGGACAGCTCATACAAATGACCTATGGATGGAAATTAGCTATCAAGGAGACTTGAGTGAAAGATTTCTCCATGGGATCAGAATTCCAAAACAAAGCAATATGATATAGCTTGGGACTGTGATATTAAAATTTGAAGCTAGATTGTTTATATTTTTAAAAAAAATTGTGTAGAAGTTACAGGGGAAGTACATTTTCACCCCAACCAAACCCCAAAATAACAGTCATGAAAAAAGTGAGGTGTCTCGTAAAAATGCTAAATGAGAAGGGCATAGTATAAAAGCACCTCGAGGATAGAATTGATCAGATAACTGTTGTTTTTAAGATACCTTGGATACATGAAACTGGTAGGTTCTGATCCATCTAAGAACTCCTTCAACATCTTTGGATGGTACTCGAGAATTTCCCGGTAAATAAGCTCCCTAACATCTTCTTTGGTAATTCTTCGTCTCTCAAATTCAAATTCCATCTTAGTGACAGGTTGAGCAGATGGCTCTCTTTCAACCTTCGCTAAGCCTTTAAAATATGGATCTGCAAGGGCCTAAAAGTACATGCAACATGTGTTTGAAAACTGTATTATGTAAATATAAGATGGACAGGTAATGAATGATTTTAGAAAGCTTGCTAGCTTAACAAGATTGACTGAAGTAATATGATGAGAATCTCTTGATTCTTGTCATAAATGTGGGATATTTTCCGTCAACTGAACCCAATCAATTTGCGGTGTATTAATTAGTTATCTTAGTAAACTGGGATTGTGGAACTACTCAGAAAGTCTCTTACCTCCTCTGCTGTAGGTCGATCCTTTGGCTCAAAAGCCAACATTCTTTCCAATAAGGGAAGTGCTCGGGGATCTGCATGAGGAAACTTCTGGGAGAAAGGAACAGGCTTCTTCTTTCGCATACTGCTTAAGTATCTCCGAGCTTTCTCATTTCGTATCTAATCATATAAGATTAGATATTTAGCAAAAGAAAATGATATACATACAAAAGTCATTGTTAAACTTAAACTTGATAAAAACATTTCACAGGAATCAAACCCTGGCAATGGCTTCTGCATTAGGGGTTCCCAGAAAATCTGTCATCAAATCTAATTGGTGCACGACATTCTTTCCAGGGAAAAGTGGTTTTCCAGTTAAAAGCTCTGCAAAGATGCAACCAATGCTCCATATATCTATTGCTGGGGTATACTGAAAGAAGTATATATTACAAATTAGAATGCATGTAACAGCTTTGAAATCAACAAACCTATTTTCTTTGTTGGTAATAATGAATATCCTAGAACTCATTTATAGGGAGTTTTCTCAAATTTACATGACATTATGGTCTGACCCTGTTCTACATTAACCGTCTTACAGGAGTTAAAAAAAAATTCAGTTGATCATTCAATAAAATCTCCTTGTGCCTTCATTCTACCCAGACTACAATAAAGAGAATTCCATATAACTTAAATAATACATAAAATTATAAGCAGTTAACAACTTGACTTCGTATCAAGAAACACACGTACACTCACACAAAATATGAAAGCTGTTCAAAACCATGATGTCAGCCTGGGAAGAAAAAAAATGACCAAAGATCCAAGTGAACCATTAAAAACTATTAGGTAGCCAGGGGAGATTAAAGAAAACCATATTCTTCGTGTGAATTTGGAAAAAAAAAATGCTACCAAGATGTTGTACTTCATATTATTTCTCTTTTCAAAAAAAAAAAAAAAAAAAAAAAAAAAAAAAAAAAAAAAAAAAAAAAAAAAAAAAAAAANCTTTCACCTTTGAGAAAAATGAACCACACAGTTCAGGAGCCCTGTACCACCTTGTTGCTACATAGTCCTGCCATAGCAAGGAATATGAAACAAATTGATTACGAGATAGTGTAATGAAGAACAAGGACCTTTTAATTGAAAGAAATTGACCCACTGAGTAAAAAAGCAGCAGCCACAGCTATTTACAAAGATACGTACAGTCCAGAAAATAGCAGTAGGAGTATCATTAAAAGCAACTCTGGCTAGACCAAAGTCACAGATCTTGAGTTTGCAGTCAGCATTTGCTAAGATGTTTTTGGGTTTTAGGTCCCTGTGGAAGACGTTTGCTACAAATGGTAATTATTGAGTTGATATCAGTATCAGAATAAACATTTCACTTCAGAAACTACTTTTTCAACTCTTTGCAGAATACAATTATTATACTCCAAATAAACAGAATCAAAATGCATGAACTTGTTGACGATAAGACTATGACCTGTGTGTATATATTTCAAGCCACGAAGAAGCTGGTAAAGAAAGAACTGATAATGTTCTGGAGTCAAATCGTCGTTTGCTTTGATAACTTGGTGTAAATCAGATTCCATGAGCTCAAACACAACATATATATCCCTGAATTCCCGTCTAGATGGAGGTAGTAGGATGTGCTTTATCTCTACAATGTCTGGATGTCTCAATAGTCTTAAAAGTTTTATCTCACGAAGAATGCGAGTTGCATCAGAGACATGCTCAAAGATATCGTTGATTTTCTTAATTGCAACTTTATCACCGGTATGAGTATCATATGCAGAGCAAACAACACCATAACTTCCTTTACCAATTACTTCCTCTATTTTATACCTGCTCCCTTCACCATATTCTGTGAAGAAATCCACATCTATAGACGACTGCATCAACACATTTAAACATCTATAAATATCATCATCACCAAGAACACAATGGAGAGAGTGAATCAAAAAGTAGAAACCCATAAATATACAAGTAGGTGTTCAAAATGCACATCCAAATACCATTGAATTTCGCATTTGTGAGTTCATTACACAATTTTTAGGCACCATCACTCTCACATGAGATAACAGAAGAGCGTAAACAGTAAACTGTACATGGATTTCAAAAAAACCAGAGAAGGAGATAGTACTTGACTTTGAAATGACTACCGATACATCTTGGCAAAACAACTTAAAAACAAAAAGAAGTTATTTCTTACCAACCAACTAGCATAAAATCTAACCAACCTTGAATCCATGAAGACATTAACATACAACAATTATAAGTGAACTTCAAAAAATGCTATTCACACGAAAATGTATGATTGGGTAAGATAATGTCTTCGCATCAGGTGAAAAGGTCATGCCCAACACAAACTTTCAGCTTAACTAAACGGAGAAAACAAAGATATCTCATAAGAAAGAGGCGTAAACTTGCCTTTCTTCTCTGATCGTGCTGCATGTTAGCAAGAAACCTTTCCAAGTTCGTAGATCGATAAGCCAAATAGGGAATCTAACCGTAGCTTCAAAATCGAACTCAATCAGAGATTCGCAGCAGCACAAGCCAGCCAATGTCACTTGGAATCAAGTGAACGAGAAGCAAGTAATCCAAACTAACTTAACTAATCAGTAACCTGTCCAGATCATCAAACTCTTGCTTTAAAACACACTAAATAAAAACCTAACCTCAAACTCAAAACCAAGAGATAAAAGCAAAAGGTGAAGTCCCAAAAGTGCAAACTCAACTGAAAAAATGGCTAAAATTTTACTTTCAAAGTTCAATACAGACAGAATAGTTCATCAACAGCTGGAATCGAACTAAAATGTGAAAAACGAAAAGTAAATACAAAAATCGCCAACAACAAAACTCGGCGAACTCTCCAAAAGAAAAGAAGGCTGGGCAACGCTACTGTACACAGATCAAAGCACGGGTCCACGTTCTTCGATGATACTGAAAATCTTTAAAAATAATGGCGGAAAGAACTAAAAATTTGAAGAATCTTGAAGAGCGATGTTCTCGAGAGAACCGGAAGGAAAACTTGGAACAGGGAAAATCGGAATATGGGTACGAGAGAAAGATTGAGCTTCTTCGATCAGATTACTGATAGTTGAGAAATTGAACAGGAAATATAAGCTTTGGAGGAAAGAAATGGAGATTTCTGAGAGAAAACTTGCAGTGGATCTTGGAGAATGAAGAAAATCGGAAGAGGAAAAAGGGAATATCGCAGGAAGCTGTACCAGGAGGCAACGGCGCAGACTGTAAGAAAGAGAGAGAGGCAGTAGAGTCGCTCGTGGCTGATATGGATAATAATAATAATTGAATTATTCGCTATTTATTTTTTGGAAGAAAATTGCTTTACTTTTTTTTTTTTTTAATTAATTATTTTGGTCCTTCTATTTTAATTAAACTTTTTATTCAATTTTTAAAATTTCAAAATGTTTCATATTTGCTTTTCAACAAGTAATTTAAATTTGAAATTAATTTTTAAATTGTCCATAATAATTTATTATTAATTAATGGATACACCTCAATAAATAATCTGACAAATAAAATATATTGATTAAATTTTTTTGACATATTTATCAAAATTAATAAAAAATATAATACAATTACCTAATAATTTATTTAAAAAATACATGTTCTATATTAACTTATAGTTCAAATATAAAAAATAAAAATATTCAAAAAGTATTTTCATAATTTAGTTTTTTTAATTTATTTTGGATTAAATGGTAGTGTCCAGATAGTCAGATTCCTTGGAATAGATGCTGACATGTCGTTTGGAAAGACGCCACGTGTTCCTTCCTTGCACATTGGTTCTCATGTCGTCCAGGAAAAAATAGCTGGCTTCCTTTTATTATTATTATTTATTTTATTTTTAGAATTATTATTTCAATTAAGAATAATAATAAAATAAAATCATTGAAGCTTCGAGGTCATCTCATAATTCATATGGTCATTTGCACTTTGAAGGTCTCTATCATGACGTAATAAATCTAACTCAATTTGACTATATTAGGTTGACTAACACGGTTTACTTTTGGCCTCAATTTCCACTACAAATAATATATATATATATATAATAAGTGTTCGTGAATTGTTTCGGGTCGGATCATTTTTTAGACATAACCTAAATGTTCGAGTGGTAAATTTGTTTAACTGAACCTAACCTTTATTGAATTTGGGTTATTCGGGTAATTAATATTTCCAACTCAATTTTACCTTCTAATTATTTAAAATTTATTTTTAAGAGTTAATGAAAAATAAATCATTATAAAATTAAATAAAAATAAAATAAGTAAAAATATTTGAATATTTAATTTATTGTAAAAATATATACATTTCCTAGAATATTTCATTTTTGGACCCATCTTTTACATTGGGCTTATTGGGCCATGCAAGGAGAGAATTTTTAGTTGGGCCTACGAGCTGCAGCCCAATATAATCGAAGCCCAAGTCCATTCTACAGATTTATGTATTCATCCCCCAAGGAAGAAAAGAATTAATTTACTTTTTAATTAATTAACTTTGAAATATTTTTATAATTATTTCCCATCTACATCGTTAATTTATAAATAATTTTAATAATTCAATATGGGTAAAAGTCAAAATTGACTTAATTTTTTCAAAATAGGAAGCAAACAACTAACCAATTATAATAATATAATTATAACTAACCAATTATAATTATCAATTGCAATTTTATTTATCTTTGTTTATTAAAATATAAAATATGAAAAAACTGTTCAATAAAGTTGGGAATTTGTGGATTTTTTTAATTAAAAAATTGAATTATTTTGTGTGAAAGGGGTCAAATTTTCCTACGAATTATTTGCTTGTACTCATTAATAAGCTTGCCCCACTTTTTGACTTATATTACAATTGACTTTTTTTTTTTTTTTTCTAAATATCTATAAATATTAAGCTCGAGAATTTATTAGATATTAGAGATGGTTAATACGAAATTAAAAATTTTAAATATTAAACATAAATTTAAAGTTTATGAATATATTAGACAGACTAAATTAATAAAAATACTTTTGAACTCTATATTTGGTCTAAAAAGACTGACTCTACAGAATGCTTTTCAACTTCAAAGAAATGTAAAAAATGTAGTTAGTTTTGGATCAAATTCCGTTAATTCTTCATTTCAAAAATACCCTTAAACTTTAAAAGTGTTTCAAAAATATTTTGAGCTTACTACTCAAATTTAAAAAATAAAAAAATAAAAAATTCCTTTAAACTTAAAATAATATTGAAAAGAATATATGACGTATCAATTAATAATGAATTTTCTTTTTTGTTATTTTTTAATAAAGGTAGAGGATGTTAATTCTATTTTTAAAATTTCATGAGTATTTTTTAAATATAGTATTACGGTATTTTTAATTTTTATTATTATTTTTTTTTAAGTTCAATTGTATTTTTTGAAATACTAATGAATTTTTAAAAGAATTTAGAAGTATTTTAAGATAAGTAAAAAATAATAATAATAATAATAATTTTATTAATTTAACCTATTAAATAAAATTTTAAAAGTTCTAACCAAATCTACCGTTTCACATTATTTAGAATAAAATAAAGCAATTTTAGCTTTAATTTATAAGTAAATAAAGAAAATGTAATGGGCAAGACCAGCTAGATAAGGATAGAATTAATTTTGGAAGAGTATGTGATAAGCTGTAATAAAGACAAAACTTGTGGCCATCAATTTTTGCTGTATATTTTTTACAAGTAACTAAATAATTAATTTCACATTATTTTCTTAATACACCAAGCAAACTTATGTTTGGGAATTTTTAATTAAATTTTAAATATGATTTGATCGATATTATAGGATCATATTTCAATTACAAACATCACGGTCACGAAATTTTATTAAGGGAAATCTGATAATCGAGTTAAATACTGAGTACATAGTTTGATAAAAAAAAATGAACAAAGTCAGTATAGATGGTAGATAATTGGTATCAGATTTACTTTCGAAAAAAAAGGGATTGAGGGTCGGGTTGATTCTTATTATGAAAGGAATGGCTCTAAGTTCTCTGAATCGTAAAAAATAGAATCTTTTGGGTTCGAATAAATTTTTACACTTGATTTAACGAGCTGGTACGAATTTTCACAGTAAACTATCATTTTTGTTTAGTTTAGTTTTGAGTCATCCAATTTAAATTTATATGAAGTATAAAAATCTTTTAAATACTCGCTAATTCTAAAAAGTTAGCTGTGGACTCAGACTATTACAAATGACATCATAGCCAACAAGGACATTGGTACATGAGTAGGTGGATTGTGAGATCTCATATTAGTTAGAGGGGGAAACGAAACATTTCTTATAAGAGTGTGGAAACCTCTCTCGAACAGACACGTTTTAAAATTTTGAAGTTGATGACGATACCCAACGAGCAAAAGTGGACAATATCTAGTAGCGTTCTCTCCCTATATACGCTAAAATAGTCAACGTTATTTTATTTTATATTCATAAAGTCATTTATTGATTAGGACAATACAATTAGAAAAGGGGCAGCTTCAACCAAATGGTAAACCTTTCATTTTCAGCCCAAACAAATATCAAACATGAACTAAACACATATTTATAAAGCAATTTGATGACATTACGATGATGAGGATGAAGATGGTGGTTGATTGATGGCCATCCCTTTCCCTCCTTAGTGGATAGAGCACATCTCTTCCCAGTCACATTTGTCATGCTCTCCCACCTAACCCGACTTACTTTTAACCTTTCTCGTGTGTTTTAGAAACATTCGGGTTTGTGTAGTATATATTTAACTTTATAAATTTAGGAGTGTTCATATGATCCGATACTCCAACCAATCTGAACTACCCAACCTTATAAAAGTTGGGTAGGATTAAATTTTTTGAAAACTGAAAATTGCCGGTCGGTTCGAGAGTTTGCAGTTTTTTGGTCAAGTCAATCCGACCAACTCGACCAATAAAAAAAATAGGGTTACTTTTAAGATCATTATAAAGATTAAAAATATTTGATATTTTAGTTGTTAATATAACATGTACTTGTGGATAAGTATAATTTTTTAAAATAATTATTAAAAAAAAAAAAAAACAAACCAACAACTCAACCTAAGTCTAATTGAAAATAGAGGGTTGGGTTGGGAACTCTATTAGGGTTGTTCGGGTCACTAACCCACCCAACCCAAAAACTGGGTTGGTCCAAAAAAATTTCTCACCCAACCCAACCCAACTCGTGTATGTTGTTGATAAAATTGCAGTATATAGTATTGAAATGAAAGCTTTAAGTTTATATAGCTATGCAATTAGTACAACGTGAATATAATTCAACTGATTAAATATATATGTTCTCGGTTCATAGGTTAAAAATCGAATTTTGTTGTTTGAAATTAACGAGTATTCCTATATATTAGATATAAACTCAAAATTTTAAAGTTGACGGACCTAAGACATAACGACTCTCTTAGTTTCAAGACTATTACAAGTCTCTTCCACGGTCATCGTATGATTGTGATAGGTTAAATTGGTAGTTACATAATTTTCTCTATTTCACCCTACCTTTTAATTTATTTATAAATCATTTATTAAGTCAATTAAAAAAAAAAAAAGTAGCAATAAAATTCAAATTAAAATATAATAATCCTTTGCGTTTAAAAGTTTATTAAATAATTTAAAAATATTTAAAAATTTGACTGATATCAATATCTAAAATATTAATAATAAAATATAAAATTTGAAGAACTATTAAATAAAATAAAAGGTTTAAAATATATTAAACATTAAATTTAAGAATTTATAAAATAATAAAATAACAAAATAATTATAGTTAATTTTTTAAGGATATATTCTCAGTAATTGTTTTAATTTGTTTTGTTGAGGATATATTCTAAGTTAATTAGGTGGCGGTCAGCTGGGTGGGAAATGCTTTTTCAACGTGTGAAAGTACAAAAAAGTCCTTGACCGGTTCAAGTAATAGAGGCGGGGCAGTTGGACCCACGTGTCAGGTTCCAATACGCCTATTGAGAGGCACCGATGGTAAATCGGTTAAGATAATACTTTAGTGGTCGTCAAAATATTTAATTTAATAAATTAATTAAAAATTTCTTAATAATAGTATAATATTAATATAAATTTAGTTTTTATCCAGCTCATTAATATATATAAAATTTAAAAATTATATATCTCGAATAATGACAAAAATTATCTAAAAAAAGAAACTTTAAGTTTATTAACTATTATTTGTAAAATGAGTTGACAAAAAAAAAAAAAAAATAGCGATTTTTTTTAATTGAATTTTTATTTAATTAATCGAAATTTCAAATATATATATTTTTTCTTTTATATTGACTTTCTAATTTACTTTTCTAATTATTTTATTTTATAGCCATTTTTTGAATTTCCACTTCAAAAAATTTAATGCAATCTTTTTTAAAAAAATAGATTATTAATTATCTAAATATTTATTGGAACATTGGAATTTTTTAAAGTAAACTTTTTTAAATTTATAATTTATTAAAATTATATTTTGATATCCGTCAGTCTAATCTACGGAATTTTCCTTTTCCTTTATTGACGTAATTAATCCACGAAAATCAATCAATTAATTTAAAATAAATAAATAAATAATATTAATTTTAGAGTAAAAACAAAATTAATTATGTTTAATAAATATAATTTTATGAGAATCTAATTAATTATATAATCGACGATCCAAAAACTGCTGTTCCTAAACTTTCTCTTTCCTTCTTTCTAGCTCTCTGTGTGCTCCGTAGCAGTTTACCAGCAGCAATTCCCCAATAGTTGAGTTCAATCTGGCGCAAAAATGGCGATATCTGTTCAGAGCAGTTTTTGGGACGGTGTTACAGAGCTCACCAAGGTAGCTCAACGAAAGGGAGTTGATCCTCTGCATTGGGCTATTCAGTTGTCTTCAAATTTGAACTCGGCGGGAGTGGGTTTGCCGTCAGTTGAGCTTGCTAACGTGCTGGTTTCGGACATTTGTTGGGATAATAATGGGCCTATTTCATGGAAGTTCCTTGAGAAGGCCTTGATGTTGAATATCGTACCCCCAATTCTTGTTCTCGCCTTGCTCACAACTAGGTTCGTGCTCGTTTGTTTTGCTCTGTACTGTTTTGTGTATGTGTTCGTGGGATTTGGATGTCTGAGCTCCGGGACTTGGTTTTTTTTTAGTGGAAAAGTCGTGTTATGTGGATGTTTGTTAGTGAGTTGGGTGTAAATCTTGATTGATGTGATGAATTGGAGCTTGTTTGACAGAATTTGTTGCAACTGTGAAGAACTTGTAGAGATTTTCTTTTTGACGATGCTTGCTGCAGTTATGGAGCTCGTATTTTCATGATCCTCTGTGTTCATGTGCTTGTTACTCATGGCATGAATTGAGCTTCGTGATCCCATGTATTGTTTTTTCAATTGAAATTATTAAGTTAGGAGCTGAATTGGACTTCGCTGATCATGAATTTATTGGTTTTTGTTCGTGCTCTACTAAATGGTAGCAGCAAGGTTTTGGTGTTTAAGCAAGATTTATGTTCAAGAATACTCTTTGTTTCCAACGATTGAGTCAAAGGAATTCTTGCCAATTTAGATGATTTTCTTTTTGTCGGATACCGGATCTGTTTGCTGTATCTGATACATTAAGCATTTGAGCTGCAGATTGGCATTTTTCGTGTTAATGGTTATTCAATTTGCCTGTTTAGCTGTAGAATCTGCTGACCAATTTTCAAGTCATTGTGGACATTGATCACTAATTAGATCTGATCTGAATATTTTGTTTACCTTTCATTTGTCATTTATAATCAATAATAGACAATGTTGATAATTGTTATTGCTTCTTTCTACAGGGTCATTTCAAGAAGACAATTCCAGCCAGTAGCATATAGGCTCTATCTAGAGCTCATTCGGAGACATGCTTTTATAGTGAAATCTCATATCCATGTCCTCCAATACAAAGAGTGAGTTTTTTTTTATTCAGAAGGATAATAAAGTTGAAGCCTGTAAGAATTTTGCTACTCTTTTTCTCTTTTAGGTTTAACGAGACACTTGGTCTTTTTGTCAAACTGGGGACGGACCCATCTTTTCCCTGCCAAATTACGTTCGATCCGTTAACTTGATACTTTAAAGATGGTATCATCTTTTTTTAGAATGTTTTTTGTTTTTTGTTTTAGTTTTGAACAGCTTCAATATCAAACTTAGGGAGAATTTTGCTTAATGGTTCTTCTCTTACACCTTTATGGATGCTGACATAGAAATTGTAACGGTGGTGTTTTACTGCCTTTTCTGGATCTTGACAATTCTCTTGACCCTGATATGTTCCATTTTGCAATTTTCTTCTTCTTTGGGAGCCATAATTCTACTTCATAGAACGATGAAGTGTTAAATTTCCCTTATTTAGAATCTTATGATCTAACCTTTCATTTTTTGCCATAATGGAGCCTATATCTTGTTAAGCTTTCTGACCATGACTTTACAAATGCTAGCAAGTTTGCATCCGTGCCTACTTTTGTACTTCACAAGATATCAGCTGCTTAATAGTCCATTATTATTTCTATGTAATCGTTTCCCGTATTTGTTGGCTCGTGCACATGGAGAATTTAGAAAGAACAAAAAGAATATCAGAATGACAATTTCAGTATATGAGATGATTTAGACATTCGGGTTTGCTTTGATTTATTCCCAAAGATTTCTAATAATTCCTACCCAGGTCAATGGGTTTATATATACTGTTCAATGCTTCTTATATTGTTGTGGCCGTGGGACAAATTTTGCAACATATCTTTGCTCTATATTTTACTCTGCAAATGGAAGATTCATCCATAGAATTATGAGTCTGCAAATCAAGGTTTACTGAAGAGTATTTTCTTTGTTGATATCACGACTTTGGTTTTTCAAGATTAATCAACTCTATGCATCATTTGAGAGAGAATGGATGACTTTTGATCGTAGTTTTGCTTCTTAGTATCATGTGTACATCCTTAATAGTAAACTGCTCTCTCTTATATCAGGGTCATAGCATCTGTTGATGCTGTTCTTCGTCTTTCTGAGACATTCAATTTGCCAGCAAATGATCCTGGGACCCTTATGGTTGAGTTTATATTTTCAATTGTCTGGCAGTTGCTTGATGCAACACTCTTTGATGAAGGGCTACTGGAACTTATTGTGGAAGAGAAATCCAAATGGCCAACAAAACCTCAAGAAATGGTAATAGATGGTCACAATAGTTATGATGATAAAAGGACTGAACAACGTGAGAGATTACAGAATGTAAATGTTGAGCTGGCAATTGAGATAATTGGGAAATTTCTTCAAGATACGGTTACTTCAAGGATTCTTCACTTGGCTTGCAGGAATATGTAAGGACATTGATCTGTCAACTTAAAAATCTAGTTTTTCTTTGTGAGCTTGAAGTAGAACAATATAAATAAACTTAATGAGGAACTGTGCAATTCAACTTAATTTAACCTTTATTTTGCTATTTATATCATTAAACTGATATTTTGTATAAACTACTTATGGAAAAAATCATAACCAATAAAATGGTTTGTCCATCTTTTTTATCATTGTTTTCTTCAACCTTCTTATAAATTTCCAGGCCTTCACATTGGGCAGATCTTATTCAGAGACTCCAGTTGCTTGGAGAAAATTCTTCAGTATTAAGAAAGTCAAAATCTCTGAACTCGGAGATTTTTCTGCGCTTCAGTTCCAATACATGGACAATCTTCTCTCAAGAATGCAAAAAAAATTCACAACAGAAGTTCCCTCCAATTAGGGCTTTTGGATCTCCAGCATCTTCTGCTAGTTTGTGTCATAGAACTCGTTATTCTGCACTTTGGCTTCCACTTGATCTTGTTCTAGAAGATGCAATGGATGGATATCAAGTACAAGCAACAAGTGCTATTGAAAAAATTACAAGTACAACTAGTTTCTATCCCTAGTTCTAGAACTTTTACTTGTATACATGAATCCTATTAGTTTGTACAAGAAAAGTATACATGAAAGTGAACTTCATCCTTTATTTATGCAGGTTTGGTCAAAACCTTGAAGGCAATAAATGGAACCAGTTGGCATGATACCTTCTTGGGTCTCTGGATAGCAGCTCTTCGTCTTGTTCAGAGGGTTAGAATTCTTTTGGCCTGAATAGATTATCTACTGATATATATATTTTGTAAAAGAAAAGACTGTTCTGATGAAATGGCACATCTATTTTTATTGTAGTTTGCTAGAAACCATGAAACACCCAATAAAAAATTTCAGTAGACCCCAAGTCAATAACGAAATTTCCAATCAGTATAATTGTCTGGTCTATTTGGTTTACATTCTTTTCCGTGAATCTAACACGCAACTTAGATATTTAATGAAACATATTGTATTTTGGGTGATCAAGTAATATTAACAGAAGGTACATACATCTTACATCTGCGTTTTATCTGTTGCTTGGTTCCCTTTTCATCTTACAGTGTTGCAGAGTATATTCATTTAATTTTCCCTTTGATATTTATATCGGTTTACTTCATTCATAATTTTTGGGAAAAAGTGGTCTGATATTTTTATTTGCAAAATGTCAAAAAGGAAAGGGATCCCATCGAGGGGCCTGTGCCTCGCATAGACACTCGTCTATGCCTTCTATTGTGTATCACAGTTCTTGTGATTGCCGATCTCATTGAGGAGGTGGAAAGTACAAGAAGTGATGAAACAGAGTATGGTGCGTCCAATCACTGGAAAGAAAAGAAGGCTCCTGGAGAGTGTCGCAATGAACTAATTTCTAGCCTACAGATATTGGGGGAATATCAGAGCTTGCTGATTCCTCTTCAGGGGGTTATCTCTGCGTGCAATCAGGCGGCTGCCAAAGCAATGATGTTTATATCTGGAATCAGTGTTAGTAATGCGTATTTAGAATGCATCAATATGAAAGACATGCCAATGAACTCTTGTGAGTATTATCTCTTCTTAAGGATCAACTATAATACTTGTGAAATTCACTGGCTCATGGTACCAAAACCCGTATAATAAAAAAAAAGAGATTCCTGGTGGTTGACTCCAATACACGGTAGATGATGTCTGCTCATACGTTTTGTAAAAGTACCCCCTATCCCCATAACTGTTCGTTGTGAACAATGTATACTCAACTCTCATATGATAAGATGTTTTGGCTTGGAGAAGAAATAATAATGAGTATGTCCGATCATTATATTGAAAGAATTCATGTTTGATATCCTAGTATGATAAGATAAAAATTTCAGATATTATTGGTTTGGATGTCCAATTGTTAGTACACAAGCTAATTGCAGAGTACTGCAAGGCCGTTATGAGCACATACGACATTTATATTCTTCAGACTGCAATGTTTAATTCTGATGTCCTAGAATGGTGTAGATCATTTTTCTTCCTCCGCATATTTTACTTTAAGTGAGCTTTATTCAAGTATAATTCATTGTTCTGGTTCTTTNACCAGCTTTTATTTGTTTTGAGATTCTTTTGGTGTTTCTTTTTCCCAAAGATTATGTACTTTCTCGGTATAAAAGAGTATTTATTTCTTTAAAGAGAAGCTAGTGGCCTGAGGCTGTCTGTTACGTCCTAACACAATTACATTTTGTGCCCTTAGCAGCTGGAAACATGCGTCATTTGATAGTTGAGGCTTGTATTGCTAGAAATCTTTTGGATACATCAGCATATTTCTGGCAAGGCTATGTGAACGGATGCATTAATCAAATGCCTCAAAGTTTACCACCCCAAGCACCAGGTTGGACAGCTTTCATGAAGGGGGCTCCACTTAATCATATAATGATAAATGCCTTAACTTCAACTCCTGCTTCAAGGTATACACGCTTGAATGAACCTACTGTTGTCTCTTGTGATTTTTTCCTTTTCTGTTTGGACATTGGAAATCGGAACTTCATACTAAAAGGCATGCCATTAGTTTTTTTATTTAATGTTTGTGCTGGTTTCCTTGTTGTGAAGAAAGTCCCCACCAAAATTAAATGATTTTACAACTTACTTAGAGTACTTTTATAATCTTTATTAATTCCTGTTCAAGCTAGTTTTGAATATCCAGAAAATGGAAGATCCCTACTCCCCTTTGACCTATAAGCATATTTTTGTAACTACTACTCAAGGATCTCGATTTGCAAAAATCAGTGTGATAAACCTAATTGTACTCTATTCTGTCAAGTCATCTTATAGAGAGAATGTGTCATATATTGTTTTGATAACATATGGATGGCTTTCAGATTAGCTCTTTTCTTGTTTACTTATGGCCTATTCTTTAGTTGTTCCCTTTTTTCCCCTTTTCCACGAAGTCAGGTATATGAGATGCTCTTTTTTGTAAATTTACCAAAAGGTCTGAATTTTAAGCTCATGGGTTTGATGGAAGCTTAGCAGAACTGGAGAAAATATTTGAGATAGCAGTAAAAGGATCAGATGAAGAGAAGATATCTGCTGCAACCATTCTTTGTGGGGCCTCCTTGATCCGTGGCTGGAATATTCAGGTAATTGAAAGAAAATACTGCGTAAATTAAAGTTTTTTTTTTCCTGGTCTCCTCAGATTTTTCTAAAGAAATCATTTTGTTTCATTCCCACTATTTTAACCAGACAACTATATTTATATCATGGCTTACTTCCATGCAGGAACATACCGTCCATTACATTACTAGATTACTTTCTCCTCCAGTTCCCCAAGATTATTCTGGATGTGAAAGTCATTTGCTAGGCTACGCTCCAATGCTGAATGTGCTTATTGTTGGAATAGCATCTATTGATTGTGTTCAGATTTTTTCTCTGCATGGTTTGGTATGTTCTTCATTGCTAGCCTGATATTAGTATTGAGACACTATTCTTTTACTGGTTTAATTAGAGCCATTTTCTTTGATGTACTTGTTTCTGAGAAAAATGAGGTTCTTCTCGCTACCAAGAAATGGTTTTATTGATATGAGTAAGTAGAAAGAGATCCAAAAAAAAAAAAAAAAAAAAAAAAAAAAAAAAAAAAAAAAAAAAAAAAAAAAAAAAAANAGAGAAAGGCCCTTTTGACTAGCATATACAGAAGAAACAAAGTTGCTAGAGAAGATATTTGCTCTTTGACACCAAGAAGAAGAAACATGATGTCCCAAATCTGATCATAGGTCTTCTCATCATCAATGAAAATTCGTTTCTTATGTGAAATCATGATAGCCAAAACATTGACATAGAGCTAAATGTGGGAAGAATACAACTATGGAAGTAGGGGGAGAATTTAAATAGAGAGGCCACAACAATGTAAGAATAGTTTTTTTTTTAGAATTTTATTAGAGATAATTTCATTGTTGATTGGAATTTACAAAAAGGATATAATATCCATGATGTTTACAAAAGACCTTTCCAATTTACAACGAGGAGGTATAACTAGAAAGTAAAAATTTTAGACAATTTACACCAAGATATAGCTTGGTAAACAACATGGATATCTACCTTGTCGAAGGCCTTTCCCAAGTCAAGTTTGATGACTACACCTTTTTGTTTCTTCTTTCCCATTCATCTATGAGTTCATTTGCCACAAGGTATTCATCGAGGATTTGTTGCCCAGTAATTTTGAAAGGGAGAACCTTTTTAAGACATTCTGATAGCACCTTTGCTATGATTTTATATAGTCCGGTTGTCAGACTTACGGGACGAAAGTCTGCGACAGTGTGGGCATCTAGTTTCTTTGAAATCAAATAGATGTATGTTTCGTTTACGTTGCTATTGATAACTCCATTCTGAAAAAAATCTTGAAACACTCATGATATTGGCTCTCAGAAAGTTCCAACATTTTTAAAATCTTCTGAGGTAAAACCATCCGGTCCTGGAGTTTTGTTGGAGCCCAGGTGCTGTATTGCCTTCCCGACCTCTTCTTCGGTGAAAGAAACTTCGAGGAAGGCAGTTTGCTGTTGATCAATGTGACTCCAATCAAGATCATGAGGAAATTTGAAGAGGGCATCATCCTTTGTATATAAGGACGTGTAAAAAGACACAAATTCTGAGACTATTTCATCTGTTTACTAAACTTTTGCCTTGTGTCGATAGAATTTCCATGATGGTACTCTTTCAGTTCTTTGTAGCCATGATACAATGAAAAAATTTGGAGTTTATGTCACCCTCCTCTAGCCATCGTTTTTTATATTTTTGTCTCCAAGATTGTTCTTCCTTTGCTGTCAATCGTCTACTTTCATGAGCTTTTTGTGTGCGTGTTGAACTAGTGCAATAGAGCCAGTTTCCTCCATCTAATTAAGGAGAGCAATTTCAATAAGTACTTGGTTTCTTTTTGTGGAAACCAAAAGAAACCAAGATTGTTCAAATGTAGGTCTATTCAGTCTTCAAACACCGGACTTACTGAATTTTCCAAGTAGGCTTTTTGTGGCTAGAAATCTGTCAATGAGTTCAACTTCTATTATGAAATTGTTGAAGTGTCTCATGCCTCTGGTGACTTTTCCACTTAACTTTTCATGCGCCCACCGAGAGATATTAAAGTCACCACCCAAAAGCCAATTCTCTGTGCATAGGCAAGACCAGTCCTGTAATTCCCATTAGAAGAGGGGTATTTCTTAATATCTACAGGGCCATAGATCCCTGTTATCCAAAAATTGTCACTATCAGCCAATGTAATATGTGTGGTTAAGGTGCATAGGCCTTTGATGACTTCGAAAATGATCAGAGTTGGGTCATTCCACATAATTAAGATCCCCCTGATGTTCTTGTGGCATCCAAAGCTGACCAACCAATATGTCTAGCTCTCCAAAGGGATTTAACCATCCCGCGGTCAACAAAATTCAATTTTGTTTCTGGAAGAATAACCGTAGGGGGATTGTCTTTGAGGAGGAAGGTCTTGACGAGGGCTCTCTTTTGCCAGTCTCCCAAGCCTTTAACATTTGAAGAGATAATAATCATAAAACGTATTGGCCACCCAATTGTGACTTGCTCGATTTCTCATAGCTGATGTTTGAAAGGAGACCAACAATCTCTCTAGTCAGTTTACTCTATTTCTTGGCTGTATTGGACTTCTTTTTTCAGATGGAATAACCATGATGCAACTGTGGTGTTCTTTTAGCCATGGTGCCAACATTTGGATGGCCATTGTTGGTATGAGTTTTGCCAACATCGAGGTGACCTCTTCTGCCTTTGTTTCATTCTGTTTTTCCTAAAAAAAGTGTCAAGATTTGTATCCGATAGGATAATCTCTGGCGACGAGAGAGAGAGGTTGGGCATACCCACGGTAGGGGATGGTGGGGCTGTGGAGAGGGGTAGAGGGCTAGATACATATTCATTGTCAGATTCTTGGTGAGAGCCGACAATGGAGAGTTTGTTCCTGAGACAATGAAGGTCTTTTTTGGTTCCTTATGATGATGACATATTTTTCTGGTGATGTTGTCACAACTTTTGGCCAGGGATAAGAAGTGGTATTGTAGATGGGGTTTTGCAGATTGGTGAAATGTGGGTAGGGGCTGGTGGCCTTTGGTTTATGTGGGGAAACTATGGGTTCGTGGGGCATGGCCAGACCTCTTTTTGTTGGAGTTGGCTTGGAAAGTAGGGGGCGATCCATGGCAGATGGAGTGGTCTTTACTTTTTTTAGGGCTTGGTGGTATGACCAAAGTCTCTGTGATGTATAAATCTGGTGTTGAGTCATACTATACTTGAGAAGCCCCTTTGGTTGATGTTTCTTGGTGGTTTGACCAAGGGTATGGTCCAAGAATGCCTCCTAAAATATTTGTAATAACTTCGAGTTATTATCCTCTCTGGTATAGATTCCTTTCCATGCTTGTTTGGTGCCATGAAGACCAGTCATAACATCAAATTTAAGTGTGAGAAACTAAATAGAAAAATGAATGCTCTCTTCAACTCCAACCAACATGAGCCTAGTCCATCGGTTAAGATGCCTACTCATTTTCTTAAGATTGGAGGTTCAAATCTCCGTTTTACTATATATATATATATATTCTCTGTTTGAAATATAGTTTTGTTTTGTTTTTCTAAATTTTTCAAAATGAGATTCCAACCTCCACTTATCATTTTCATTATGCTTTCGTTGATATCTGTTTAGGTTCCACAGCTCGCATGTTCACTGATGCCAATCTGTGAGGTTTTCGGATCATGTGTGCCAAATCTCAATTGGACCTTAGCAACAGGGGAAGAAATGTCTGCTCATGCCGTGTTTTCAAATGCGTTTACTCTTCTCTTGAAGCTTTGGGGGTTTAACCATCCTCCTCTAGACCATGGGGTGGGTGATGCACCGACAGTTGGACCTCAACTTACTCCAGAATATCTACTATTATTGAGAAATTCCCATCTAGTATCTGGAAATGTCCACAAAGGTCGCAATAAAATGAGACTTTCAGCTGTAGCAAGTTCCTCTTCCCCCCAACCAGTATTTGTAGACTCATTTCCCAAATTGAAAGTCTGGTATCGAGCATGTATAGCGTCCACCCTCTCTGGTCATGTTCGTGGCAACTCAGTTCATCAGACTGTTGATGGACTTCTTAACATGATGTTCCGAAGAATTAGTGGCGGAAATCAACCTTTAACTTCAGTTACTTCTGGAAGCAGTAGTTCTTCTGGGCCTGGAAATGAAGATTCTTCTTTAAGATCTAAATTGCCTGCCTGGGATATAATGGAAGCTGTTCCTTTTGTGATTGATGCTGCTCTAACAGCCTGTGCTCATGGAAAGCTTTCTCCTCGTGAGCTGGCTACAGGTTAGTATGTATATGTTGGATGAATTTCAGAATTTTTGCACATCTTCTTTGCGACCAAGTTCGTGATATCTTTATTATTTCCTTCTTATTCGGAGGGAGCACTTAACTTTAAATTAACAGTTTGTACAATCATGCCTGAAATCTAAGATATCCCATTTAGTTCATTCTTGAAACTTGTCTTTAACTTAGGATTTCTTCTGAGTTGGGTAGTTGAGCAGTGAACTTGAAATAAGGAAAAGAGTTCATCTAAGTTGCTCTCATATCCAATTTTGAAATGAACTTTTCATCAAATCATTAATTTCTTTTCATGTAATCATAACAGGACTAAAAGATCTAGCCGATTTTCTGCCAGCATCTTTAGCAAGCATAGCGAGCTACTTTTCTGCAGAAGTAACTCGTGGATTATGGAAACCTGTTTTTATGAATGGATCAGATTGGCCAAGCCCCGCAGCAAATCTTTCTAATGTTGAGGAGCAGATCAGGAAAATCCTAGCTGCTACTGGTGTCGATGTGCCTAGTCTGGCTGCAGGTTTGGTCATTGTCATCACGATAAACTTCTAAATGAAAATATTCAAGTTTGATTATGCATTTCTTGGGCACTTAGAAAGCAAACCAAATCGAACTACACTATAATACATTCACATGGATTATCTTTGACTGTTCAAGTGATAAGTTAGGGGCTTCATGTTGTTTGTAATCACTGTCTCGGTTCTATCAAACACCTTCTTTTTTATTGGCTGAAATGACATGAAATTTAGACCCTAAACTAAATGCTCTAATCAATATGAAAAATCAAATCGGAAGGAAAAACCTTATTAGCCCTTAGCTAGTTGTGTTGACTTTTTTTTATCTGTATGTTTGTAGGGGGAAGCTCTCCAGCTACACTTCCTCTGCCCTTAGCTGCCTTTGTAAGCCTTACCATAACCTACAAAATTGACAGAGCATCCGAACGTTTCCTCAATTTGGCCGGCCCAGCCATGGAGTCTCTCGCAGCTGGTTGCCCATGGCCATGCATGCCAATCGTTGCTTCCTTGTGGACTCAAAAAGCCAGACGTTGGAGTGATTTCCTGATCTTCTCAGCATCTCGTACAGTCTTCCTCCAGAACCGCGATGCCGTGGTTCAGCTGCTCAAAAGCTGCTTCACCGCCGCCCTTGGCCTGACTGCCAATCCTCTCTCATATCACGGTGGTGTTGGGGCCCTTCTTGGCCACGGATTTGGATCTCATTTCTGTGGTGGGATTTCTCCCGTTGCTCCAGGTATTCTTTTTTTACGCGTCTACCGATCAATTAGAGAGGTCACTCTGTTGGTTGAAGAGATTCTCTCTCTTTTGATGGATTCTGTAAGAGAAATAGCTTGTAATAGTACCCGAAAAGAAAGATCAGGCAAATTGAACAACTATAATGGAAAAAGATATGGACATGTTTCATTATCTTCAGCAATGACTCAAGTGCAGCTTGCAGCTTCCCTTGGAGCTTCACTAGTATGGCTTGCAGGCGGTTTAGTATTGGTTCAATCTGTGATAAAAGAAACATTGCCTTCTTGGTTCATTTCAGTTCATAGATCTGAGCATTCATGTTCAGAGGGAATAGTTTCCATGCTAGGAGGATATGCATTAGCTTACTTTGCAGTGCTATGTGGTACTTTTGCTTGGGGTACTGACTCTTCATCAACTGCATCAAAGAGGCGTCCCAAAATCCTTGGCGACCACATGGAATTTCTCGCAAGTGCCCTTGATGGAAAGATATCTCTGGGTTGTGATTGGGCTACATGGCATGCCTACGTGACAGGGTTCGTTAGCCTAATGGTCAGTTGCACTCCGAGCTGGGTTCTAGATGTGGATGTAGAAGTATTGAAACGATTGAGCCGTGGACTCGGGCAGTGGAACGAGAAGGAGCTTGCTTTTGCATTGCTTGAACTTGGTGGTGTTGGTACCATAGGTGCTGCTGCTGAACTGATCATTGAAAGTGAGATGTAATTTTATTCAGCCATTTGTTGTATTCTTTTAGGTAATTTCTAGTGTTAGATAGTTTGTACTATAGCTGTTCTTCTTAAGTAAAAATCATGTAAGTATCAGCTTTAGTTATTTAAGTATAGGGTTGTGAGTTAGTTACAAAGCCTAATGGTGTTTTGTAATGAGTTATTCCACTGTGTTCCAAAACGAAGGAATGTAAAGATGAATACAAAAGAAATCAGGGTTATAAACAAATGCTTTATAACTTGAAACTGTAAATGACAAAAAGTGTCATGATTGGCATGGTTCTTGTAGTTTCCTTAGCTTCCCTCAATTGCCCGGCCCTGCCTAACAGACCCACCAGACATCCATAATGCTTAATGTTCGGTTCTATGGTGTATACACTCCATAAGATGGCATTCCATGGTCAAGCTGTGGAAGCATGGAAGCCTTGCTCTGATTTGATAAAACACATCTGAAGGCAGTGCTAATACTTCCCTATTTAGCATGCATGTCAATAACAGCAGCACTCAAATTATCGTCGTGGGGCGCAATACTGACACATCCATGTCGTCTGCTACTGTCTTTGAAAGACCCTTTTCAAAGGAAGATGTCCGAGACACTTGTCCCGTGACACATGCATGTGCCACAAACTAGCTCGCTTGGGTCAAAGGGCCTAGAGGTGGTAGAGAGCCAACACTGTGCCTCCCCCTACCATTTTGAGGCATTTTCAATCGTTCTCTAGTAGATGTTATTTTGGCAAGCGGACATAACGACCTCGTGCATAGTCTGTTAAGTATTTGATTGACACCGAATTTGGTGAGCTTTCATCTTTCATATCAATGGACTTAATTCTCGAGCTGTATGTCGAAACTTATATCGAAACCCTGACTTCTGAGGTTATGGTCCAGAGCCCTACCCGACTCTCTTCGAGCTTGTCTTTGACACTCGTGTCGTCTTGTCCTTAAGTATGCCTCGACTTATCTTCAATGCACACTCTTAGAGTGTTGAATGATGCACCGTCCTCCTTGGTTGCGTCATGGCAGTTCTCGATATTGGCCCTCACGTGGCCAAATGGCACCACTTGAAGGTTGCTCCTTGTCTATTTGTGTGTGAAAGTCGCAACCAATTGTTCTTAATGAGGTTGTGAAAATCACCATCCCATGGAAAACCTCCAAACCGATATCAGGCAACTCATTCTGTGCTTAAGTTAGACATCATGGTGCTCCATGAATAAACATCCTTTTGAGGCATCACATCGAATATTCACCTTGCTTGCTCAATCGTTATGTTCTTTGAGAAACCCACAATAGAATGGAACTGCCTGCCCACAAGCAGAAGCCAAATCGATAATCATCAAAGCTTCCCTTAACTGTTTCACTTGCACATACTCATCAATCATTGTAGCCCAAGAAATCATCTCTTTCTGCAATACTTTCAAACAGCTCTCTTGCTTCATCAACAAGGCCAGCTTTTACGTAACCTTTTAATATCTTATTCCACGTCGAAGCGACGTTACGAACTGACATTTCATAGAAGAATCTCCTGGCATCTTTTAAACTTGGACAAACACAATACATGTACAGCAAAGTCGTTGAAATAAGAACATGACTAACGAAATGTAACTTTATGACCAGTGCATTGAGCATCCAGCAATTCCAAATCCCACCCATATGTGAACAACCTGACATAACACTTGCCATTGTCACTTCATTTGGCGCCACACTCAAATCATGGTGGTGTAAGAACTTCCATTACTTCACTCCAACAATCATTTTGTGACAAACCCAAAATCATGGTGGTGAAAGAGACGCATCCTGTGTCAGGCATTTTGTCGAACAACTGGCGGGCATTGTCCAATTCGCGAAGTTTTACATACCCACATAACATAATGTTACAACATACAGAATCCAGCTTAGAACACGAATCAAACAACAACCTGCCATCGGTAGAACTTCCATTACTTTTAACTCCAACAATCATTTTGTGGCAAACCCAAAATCAAGGTGGTGTAAGAGACGCATCCTCTGTCAGGCATTTTGTCCAACAACTGGCGGGCTTGTCCAATTCGCGAAGTTCTTCATACCCAAATAACATAATGTTACAACCTACAGAATCCAGCTTAGAACACGGATTAAACAACAAGCTGCCGTCCGTAAGACGTTCACATTTGACATACATATTGATCAAGCTATTAAGGATGAAAGTATTGGACTCAAACCCAGATTTAGAAATAATATATAGAAAGGCTTATGCTAAATGGACTCCAGTACTAAAAATACTCGCAAGATGGACCATGAGACATAATCATCATTGTCTATCGTTTTATTTGCAGTAAGTTTGGGTATATATTTCAATTTCCATGGGCGAGGGAGAGGGAGGGTCTCCCCAGGCTAATGCAGGGATGGGGGAAGCCTGTTTCTGAAAATGAATATCACTATGTTATAGAATTCTTATAAAAGAAAGCTCTAATAATCCATATGTTTCAGAACAACCATCTAAAAATAAGTAAAATGATGGAAAGAGAAAGTAAGTTATATGGAAGGTCTTCTCGAGAATGAAGTCGCCATCGATGATCAGCGATGGCCTCCTCCCCCGTTAATGCCCAATGTAGCCAGAGCCCTGCAGAAAATGGCATTGAAGATTACTAATCTCGTCTAAAATTAACCATACGGAATTCATAATGCAAATCACAGGGTAGAAAACATGTGAATGAGATTGTTCATCAGTGAGAACATGTAAACCAGTTCTAATGTTAACAACAAAAGAACAATGGAACACAAAGACAAAATGTAAGATGTCCTATCCAGTATATTCCAAGAGGTTTCAATTATGCAGAACTCATCTCTCTCTGTATATATCATCAGACACTGACAATTAGGGAAAAACCATTCTTAAATTCTGCATTTACCCTACGTATGTTTGAAATTTAGGTCGCGCACGCAACTTAGACAAGGACAAAAGAAATCTCTATCACTTGTTTTATGAAGCCAAGAACTTAGAACTGATTTAACTTTAAATGGAAATTGATATAGGTTTGGGTTTTCTATAGCTCGATGCGAGATCGTGGTGAAGTGTTGGTACAAAACCGAGATGAATGTGACTAATCTACGGTCATTGGTCACTACTTGCTAGAAAGTAGTGTACCAGGAATCGGGATGCATTGAATTCCCAATCCCTTTGCCCACGAGGTAAACAGGATTTTAGGATAAAAGTTCCAAATCGATCCTCATGCTTCCACATCTTTTGTGAAACTGAAATCAGTGAAGTAAAGTAGGATGGAGGTCATGTCACTTGTAAAGTGTAAGAAATACTGCTATATAACTAGATTATCACAATTAGGTTTCTGGGAAAGAAAGGCTACATGCATATATAGAACAGTGAAAAAAATTGCTATGAGACAACATATGACACAACTCGACTTGATCATACATTTTTCATACAAAGAAGTTGTAACAGTCCAATCCCACCGCTAGCAAATATTGTTCTCTTTGGGCTTTTTCCTTTTGGGCTTCCCATCAAGGTTTTAAAACACGTATGCTAGAGAGAGGTTTCCACACCTTTATAAGTAATGCTTCGTTTTCCTCTCCAATCGATGTGAGATCTCACATTAAGCTTAACCAAGTAATAAATATATGGTTTTTATTGAAAAATCTATAATGGATCTCAAATGATAAGTCATGTTGGATAAGTGCATAATGACCAATGAATAGCTGTTTTGTGCAAGTGGTTGATTATTTGACCACATACAAACACAAAAATCTTCACCATTTGTACGGTCTTTGAAGAAACAAAATAAGGCAATAGCATCATAACGAGATTAGCTTTAGGAAGTCTGATCAGGTTGGAGGTTCAAAGACAATGCTTGAGTTGCCTTTGAAGGATAGATGATTCCTGAGTTATATGGTAGGAGATTAACCAAAGGATATTTGAAGGATAGACGATTTTGTCAGGATAACATCCTCAGGATGGTGCTCTCATAGGAAATTCTTTTGTAATTATACCCTCTCCATGGCTTTTAGCGATAAAAAGGCTGTTCTTTTACAGTCCATCTAGCTGGGGTGTTTTCACCTAGACCCAAGGCTATTCTCTTGGTTTTTTATCCATAATTTCATTTGTTTATTTCTGACAATATTTCAGTTTCTTGTAAAAAGATAAAAACCAATATACTCTCTCAGATAGGCTGAAGAAATGGGTTGAAATACTGTTTTAATTATGTCATTTTAACTTTTGTTTATTTTGGTCCTTACACTTTCAAGCTGTCCATTATGATCCTGTATTTTCAGCTTTTGTCCATATTAATCCTTGTACTTGTTCTCTATACATTGGAAAAAAAGTGTTTTGGTCCCCTCATTTTCTTTTTTCTCAAAATTTTAGCACTATCTACATTTCATAACTTTCTTGAAAGGTAACTGGTTAACAGCCTATGCCACTGCTAGCAGATATTGTACGTTTTGGCCCGTTACGTATCGCTGTCAGCCTCACGGTTTTAAAACGCATCTACAAGGGAGAGGTTTTCACACCCTTAAAAGGTTCGTTCCCCTCTCCTCTGTGGGATCTCACAATCCACCCCCCCCCCCCC